>NW_025320958.1:0-192597 GCF_019176455.1 Solea senegalensis | reverse complement strand
TTTGACAAAATGTCATAGTTTAGTATGTCGACCAAAATTTGGCAAAAATGCCATAGTTTAGTATGTCATCGAAAATCTGTCAAAAATTTCATAGTTTAGTATGTCTTCCAAAATTTGGCAAAAATTTCATAGTTTAGAATACTGTCCAAAATTTGGCAAAAATGTCATAGTTTAGTATGTCGTTCAAAATTTGACAAAAATGTCATAGTTTAGTATGTCGTCCAAAATGTGATAAAAATGTCATAGTTTAGTATGTCGTCCAAAAACTCACAAAAATGTCATAGTTTAGCATGCCAGTCCAAAAACTCACAAAAATGTCATAGTTTAGCATGTTATCCAAAAACTCACAAAAATTTCATAGTTTAGCATGTTGTCCAAAAACTCACAAAAATGTCATAGTTTTTAAAAACTTAAACTGTGATTGTATAAAAACTGTAATATGTATCAAAACATTGACTAAGGTGAGAAAAGTCCCAAGTCTTGTGACCCGTTTAAAGTTGCAATCACTTTTCTACGTTAAAGTATGACGACACTGTGATGCTCCAAAGTGGGCTTGGTTTTTCTCCATTTCCCATTCATTTGTATGTGGAAATTTTTCACTCTTGGTTCTCACTAGTACGCCTTGCAGCAGCAGGCACTAATAATAATAAATAACCCTAATGAGACACATCACATTGCTTGTGAGCCAGGAGTCTCAGGGAGTTCAATCTCAACAATACATTTTACAAAGATGAAAACTAAGCACATTTTCGCTACAATCTTAGTTAGTTTTGTAAACACACAATTCAGTTTCAGTGGGTTATGTTTTGTTTTTTTGTTTTTTAATCCTAATTTCTATTTTTATTTCAGTTAACGAAAATGTTTTTTTCAATTTTAGTTTCAGTTAGGTAGAAAATGGATGGATGGATTCATTTAGTTTAGTTTTCATTATTTCATTAGTTTTCACCAACTATAATAACCTTTGTTCCAGCATCCTGGTTGACTCTTAACCTGGTGGAACAGTAACAGAAGTTTGCTTTATCAGTCTTTTTAACAGATAAATAAAAAAAAGATATTCTGCCATGAAATAAACTTAATGCAACACTGTGGATGAGTGACTTGTGGGAGAATGTTACTTTTTTCATTCATTTTCATTCTGCAAATGAACTTCTGTCCTTGTAACTTAATGACAGTCAGTGACTCAAACTGCCAGAACAGAGCCCAGCTAGTTCAAGAGTAACCAGACGTGTTTTCATGCAAAACTAATATTTTTCTAACCTGATCCAGTTACTGTGAGCTTTTACATCAACAACAGATTTTCACAGAGCAATACTGTACATAACAGTTTTCATTTTTGAGAGAGATTAATTTTTTCATAGTTTTACTTCGGACAGGTATACATCTGATCAGAATGTCTGTTGCATTAAAAATGTTCAAATATGCAAATGCACACAGCTGTGACTCTTTACAAACAAACACGACCTTCCTGAAAATCTTCAAACTATCTGACAGACATCTTAACCCTCAGGCTTTCATTATGGACATTGTTGTCCTTTGGGGCACATTTTTTTCTCTTAATCTGTCAATCACTTTGGCTGTGTTAGTGCATATGGCACAATTTTATGTAAGAAAGTGTAAATAGATGAATTTTTCTAATACATCAATAGAACACTGGGAAATTATTTTACCATATAATTAAGTCATTAGAGAACAAAAATGTTCACAACTGTTATAAAAACCTTATAGATTAATATTTTGATCCCGCATAAATCTCTTGAACAACTTCAGCCCTGCTCAAAACTACCAAACATTTAGTAGAACAAAGGAGAAAATGCTGGGGTTGAAAACTGATGATAATATGATTTCTTATTTTAAAATAGCAACAAAAGCAAAAAAAACTAATGAAATGATGAGTATTTCATACATAGGCCAATAAGGGGGAAATGGCTGGTTTATTGGTGAACAGCAAAAATGACAATCTTTACTATTTTTCTCAAAGATGAAACTCTAAAATCACAAATGATTATATTATATTGTAATGGCTATGCGAAAAATGTGGTTTTAATGGGACTTAAAGGAACATTTTTGTCCTCAAATGACTTAAGAGGGTAAAATCCGATGCTGCATTTAAACTAATAATGCATCAAGGTATCATTTGTTATATTAACAATAACTAATTTTTGTGTGTTCTTCATGAAAAGCATTAGCATTATGTAATCAAGCTGGCATTTAAAGGATTAAAATCCTGATAATTTTTCAATATTTGATAGTCTTGATTGGGACCAAAGTTAATCAAAACACTTAAACCAAAAATATAAATCTGTGCTATTTTTATAGCAGTTTTTGGAAGTGGACATTTTTGTCCCTCATGACTTAAGATGGTAGTCAATTTGAAATCTGATGCTACACAAAACCTAATAATGCATCAGTCATCATTTTGGCTAATCTTGTACAATCTTTGAATCTTTGCCCCAACAACTTTGTTATATGAATAATAACTCTAAAGCTTTAAAATTGGACATTTCTGTCCTCTAATGACTTAAGAGAGTAGTAAATAAAGAAGCTCTGCGCTGGTTGTACCCAGGTTTTGGTTTTTTTTTTTCAGCTCATCATCACTGGACACTGAATCCACCTATTTCTTCCTGTGATGTGATTATTTGCTTCATCATATCACACTTGATGTGAGAGGCTGCTTCTAAATAATCTCTGAATTATTCACACTTTTGTAGCATTTAATTGCATCATCATTGATGTGCAAAAGCCTAAATGCTGAATTAAAAAGACTTGGAAGTCATCCACATTTAATGGGCAGTGTTTGCTACAGCGAGCAAACGTCCGGCAAACGTTGTATAGTGTTGCTTTAAGTACAAAACACATTTACATTAAACCCAAACATGAATAAATATGTTGTCTCTGTGGGTGGAACTGCATCAGACGGGTAAGCATTGAGTGCTAAATGTTGTTTGAAATCACATTGTAAAGTGTAGGCACTAGCAGAAGGTTAATGAAAACATTAGGGCACCTCACTCTGCAGGATCATAACAGCATGGTTGAAGTGGTGGTGCTCCAGGGTAGCAGAGGTCCCATAAAGCAGAGCAAGGGCTGAGCCCGTCCTGACGCACACACAGACACAAACACACACACACGGGGATCAAGAAGAAGATAACATAATCAGCATTCAACGCATACTGTGAACTAAAGTCTGCTGTTGAGTCTGTTGTAATTCCCTCACCAATTCACTCTGCATGCTGTCACAAACTAATGGCTCAGTAATAACAGACGCTAAAGAAGCTGCAGGGTCATAAAATCTAAAATGCGGCTGATTTCAACTGTGCACAATGAGGCACGTGGGCCAAGACTTTAAAGTTTAGGGATGTTCCATTTGTTTGTTTTTGTAACATTTTGTTCTGCCTTCTGTTTGTATTTTGATTCAGTATAATTAGTTTGTCATTTTCCACAGTTTAAAAACACAGAGAACACTCTGCCTCACAGAGTGTTGTAAACTGTATACGTTTTGTGGGGTTGTGTGTGTTGCCCAATTATTTGCAACTATATTTTACACGTTGGAGTGTGAACGACGGCAACACAGCACAGTGTCACACGTTATTGTCTGATTTCGGCAGCTTTCTTATCCTGACTGGGAAACTGAAGTAGCTTTTTCTGATTCCGAACAGTTCTAAAGCGAAGTCAGACTTAACATAAATGTCGATAGTGGTATTGTTTTACCTAATAAATACAACTTAATCAGCTGACCTGATTCCAACTGAAAATGAGAATGAGAAAACAACTGCATCATTTATCACCCATAATATGACCCCAAATGCCACTTTAAAATCTAATTAGCGAATATATGGAGAAAAAAAAACCTGAACATTTTCTTCAGTAAAGCTTCATTTCTCTGCTGATACATATGAGATACATTGTCCCAGCCAATAAACTAAAAGCTCTCACATTGTTAGCGGTTAAAGTATTTTAATTCAGCTCATGGCCATGTGTCCACCTCGTGTCCAACTAGGTTTAAGATGAATTTAACTGCGTATATAATGGCATTAGGGGCCACACAGTTGGTGTAGTGGTTAGTTTGCATGTTCTCCCTGTGTGTGCGTGGGTTTTCTCCATATGCAATATGGGATTAGGTAAATTGGACACTCTAAATTGACTGTAGGTATGAGTGTGAGAGTGAATGGTTGTTTGTCTCTATGTGATTGATGGACTGGCGAATTGTCCAGGGTGTACCCCGCCTATCGCCCTGTGTCAGCTGAGATTGGCACAGCACCCCCCGCGACCCGCATGTGGAGGATAAAGTGGTAGAAAATGGATGGATGGATGTAATGGCATTATCCAGAGTAGATAGAACGGAACTTGGAGCAATTTACGTGCTGATCTTAATGTGCTCAATGTCAGCAGTGTTTACAGACTCTTTGTTAAGCAGACACTTACATAAGCCTTATACAACTTTTGCTACTAGACTCTTGCTGATCTGGGCTGAATCGCTGCAGACAGCTGCAGGTGGAGAAGCGCACGATAAACTGTGCGTAGGAGGGAGTGTGTTTACATGTGTATGAAAGAGAACGAGAGAGAGAGAGAGAGAAAGAACTTACTTTGCCTGGAAAGCATTGTTGGTGCCCCTGTGGTCCAAGTCGTGGCACACACAACCCACAATAAGCGCTAAGATCTCCACGTCGGTCAGAGTCTCCTGGAAGCCCGCTGTCTGATTGGCACAAACAAGATGAAGCCAATGAGAAAACAAAGACACACACCATGAGGAATAACAGCATCATCTCTTTTTCTCTTATTGTGTGAGGCTGTGTGAGGAGAACATTGAATAAAAATGGAAAACACTCCTACAGCAGCAGCAGCAGCATCCTAAAAAAAAACAGTATCCCCCGAAAATGCCAGTGGGACTGCAGTAACACAGTCACACGGGGAGATTTATGGTTCGGATGAATGGGTTCTGGAGGCCATGTGCTGAGTGAGTCACTATAGGTCATTGTGGGGGTAGAGGCAAAGATAGCAAAGCCCTCATTAAAACGCATGGCAGGAGAGTGCAGGGGTCCAGAACAGCTTACCCACTACTATTTCATTTTCTTCTGCCAATAATCAATTCATATGGGACGCTGTGTATTAATGCTGCGCTTGATTAAATGAGCTGGGCTTACACTGAGCTGTTGGTTTATAAGAGTGTGTGTTAAGTGCGTTGCCCCAAGGAGGTGAAAAAGTAAAAGCCTGCTGGAAGAGTATGAAGTGATTCTCTTGGGCGTCTCTGTTTGAACAAGCATCTCCATTTGGTTCGGCACAAAATGGGCTGTTTGTGTATTGAGTCGTCATTTAAACAGAAACGCATCATGGACGTCATGCAGCAGAGGGCATCAATGTGCATTTAAAAGCACCAAAAGGGCTCTCTCAATCAAAACAACAGACTTAGTTTGTTGACATCAGGGAGCAGCGTGGCATAATGGATATAGTGAATAGTCGTGACCCATTTCTGACAAAATACACAATAAAACAAAAAAAAAAAAGATTAGCAGTAGTACCGAATATTTCCTTGATATTTCCTTCATAATAATAGCATAAAAGTCCTGCGTCTAGTTTACCAGCAAAACAAAACAAAAACACAGATCACAAACTGAATGTATTCCTTGTCGTTTTCCTGGTAAACAAAATAACCACTTATGTGGAGTGGAATTACCATCTGAAAGTTTTGTTGGACAAGTTTTGTTGTTGTATTTTCTGTTTCCAGCCATGTCGCTGTAATATGTTGCTGTTGCCTCTGTATGTCTCAACATGCGGTAAATCAAATCACTTCTTGTTTGGGAAGGTTGATAAATACAGAAAGCGTCATGTGCTGAATAAGCATTGTGTGAACTCATTTGTCAACGGTTTGAATCTAACAAACATTTGTTTACACTCGAAGGTTATGCACTAAAGTTTTAATTTGATGGGTCCATACTTGTGCTTAGGCGGACATCGACACTTCATCTGACTGAGGGACATATTTACGTTCACACTTTTTTTAAATGAATGTGGTCCAACCGTCTTCAAATGCGGCGAGATCTTTGGTCTGATAACACAGACTCAAATGTGATAATGATCTGGAGTGAGTGGGATTTTTACCGTTAGCATCGCAAACATGCACTGGCAGACATTGAAGGCGTGTCTCCAGTTGTGGTAAAGGACCATTCTGTAGTTTTTCCTGACAGTCAGCAGCCATCTGCACAGTATCTGGAGGGAAAGGGAAACATGGGTTAGCAGCTGTCACGAGGAAGCCAACAGTTTAGGGGCAAATGGAAGGAAATAGATTGAAAAAATTGTAGCCTTACCTCATAGTCGATCTTGAACTTCTGCACCATTCCCAACTCCATAAACATTCTTAGAGCGGCTGTTATCATGGCGTCAACGTCCAGAGAAAAATCATCAAAGGAGAGCTTATCGATGCCCAGCTCGTACACCAGGGGAATGTTAGCAGCCTGTTTCGTCATAAAAATGAAAGAATATGAAAAGTCTGAGTTCAGGGAGCAGAAGAGGATGAAGAGGTCAGAGGATGCTGTGCCATTTTCAGCCATGTGGATATATGAACACATGCTAACATGTCTTCCTCTTGGAAGACAGCTGACATGGGAATTAACACAACGTGAGGAATTAACACAACGTGCAACTATTCACTCTCCAGCTGCATGGGTCAGTATTTGTAACATGGCCATTTCATGCACTGTGACCTGCACCTCACGTGTTAGAAAGAGTCAAGGCTTTCTAACACGTCTGCGTCACAGCTTCAGTGCGATGCTGTGTGTCGTTTCTCTTCCTCTCTAACAGACACCGGAGTTGAGGTCAGCAGTTATCCTGCTCTCTCTGAATTCACAGACCCGGGTTAAAAAAAAAAAAAAAAGAAATGTCTGCCAGGTTTGTTTGCCGCTGCTCCAGCTTGACTCTGTATGTAGAGCAGTTATGAAAGAAAGTGGGGGAAGGTAGGAAGTGGAGCTGCACGCTGGATGAGGGGGCTGAGAGATCACACAATCACACTGGAAAGCAGGGTTCCTCCTTCACATAATGGCCACAGGGGAAAATCCTACATATGAAAGTGCAGGAAAATAGGTCATATCTATATTTCAGAAATGTCACGCCAATTAAAAATGTAGATATTTTCATATTTCATCTTCATAAATAATGCATTAGGAATGATTGCCTGTTGATTGGAGTAATCCATTTCAAATACCACAATTAGTTTATTTCCACTGGGGAATTCTTGGCCCACATTTGTGCTTATATACTATTGTGGTTCTTTGGAGGAAATAGAGAATGAATTCCACAAAACAGGCTGTCAATAACTCCTCCCTGTTATATATTTTTCTTTCCCATAAAAGTTAAAGCGATATCGTTATTTCATTAGAAAATGTATCTTAATTAAAGTGCCCATGAGCAAAAACACTGTAAACCCTTAGATTTAAGGCAGAGGAGAAATGTCCACTCCCATCGCCTTGCTTTATACTTTTATGAAACAGCAGATTAATCAAATCAAAATGAATCTTTAATTCAGTTATTTACCTTTAATGTGTCATCATTGGGCTGATAATCAAGCCAAGATATTAACTGACTGAAGTAGAAGAATGGAATTATGGAAATGTGCTGCCAGAGCAAACCTGATACGCACAAATCATAATCCAGACCAGACGTGACGCAAATTAAAGGAGATACTGTCCACAACAGAGAACCGCCACATATTAAAATATTCACATGCTGAGAGAGACAATGATGTACAACCTATTTTCTCCCAGAGGGACGTTGGACTACTCCACATCACTATATGTTAAGAGTCCACATCAACCCTCAGCCTCTACAGGGCAAAAGTACCTTCAAACACACTTATTTGTTTACTTGTCAGTAATGTGATAGTTCAATTTAAAGGTCCAGTGTGTCACTTTTAGGAGGGTTTGTTGGCAGAAATTGAAGTGGATGTGTTTAAGTGTATTATCACTTTAATGATTTAGAATAATCCATTGATATTTACTTTAGGCAAGGGCATGGCATTACTGAGTGCTGCCAGGTTTCTAAACTTTCATCAGCAGTGCTTTGAAGCAGAAGCTCATTGAGCAAATTAAGAGGAAATGACATCCTCTCTGTGAAGGCCACCGTAGTTTCTTGGAAAACAGAGGGATTAACAGAGGAGTTTTTTTACAATCTGCCGCTAGGTGTCACAACAGTTTAAACACTGGACCCTTGAGAATCAATCTTATCTTTGATACTTTATTAGAACCCTTTAACACCGAGCATATAGCAGGCTATGGGAAATATTCCAACGGTTTATTTATCAAATGGGCAAAAGCACTTGAGGCTTAGGTGTTAAAGGTTAAGGGGATGTATACTTTACTATTATACACATACACATGTTTGTGTGTTAGTGGTTGAAATACTGTATCTGACAAAGAAACAAAAAGCAGTAAACAAAAAGCAGTACATGGAAACTCTTTCATGTCCTGTCTTTGTCCCTACAAGTGCACCATAGAATTTTACTTGAGACTTCTTGGTCATTCCACTAGTGATAAATGACCAGGTTTGTGATTATATATTGTAGAAGCAAACATTTTACAATAGCTTGTTGTATAACATTAATGAGTTGATAGTGTAAAACTCCAGCACGGAGAAATGAGAACACAGGTTTTGAATAGCAGGCAAAGGCTTAGCAACAACAAACACTGAGTTGTGACTTTAATATGTGCGCAGAGCACAAAGTTAAAAAATCTGCATCCCACACACACCGCCATACCTGCAGAAAGAAACAAATGGGTTTTGTGGCCACTGTGAATATCTGTTACCTTGAATTTGTCAACTTCAGTCTTGGAGCAAGTGGCATGGTAAGACAGGACCTGCAAAATAATGACACAGTGTCACTCATGATGTTTTTCAAATCATTAAAAATAACCAGCAGGTCTCTAGGAGCGCAGCCATGGCCAGGTCTGAAAACCACTCTACATTTGCATCACTGCAATTCAGTGGAGCCTCCAGATAAGGAAGTTAACACTTGCCTCTGGAAAAGTCTACAAGAGCAGATATGTCAGCCCCGATTCCATCGCTGTGTTCCCTTCATTTCCTGAGAGAAATACCTCACGCAGACCTGCAGTCGCTTATTTGATCATAAACACTCATGTTTATTCAGTGCTGCCAGAAGCAATACATCTACATATTAGTGCATTTCCTTTGAAACTTCAATCTCTCCCTGCTCCCCACTTATTCCATCTGCAAACAGAGTGGTGCTAACTACTATAATGCACCTATTTTACTGTAATCTAAGGACATACTGTGAGGCTACTGCTGAATGCCTACATACTGCAGGGCAGATGAGGAACTGCGTTTCACTTCCTCTCATTAATTCTCAATAAAAGCTTTGTAGGAAGGTTATCTACAGAAAAGATCAGCACTTTTTTTTTTTTTTTCCAGGCGTACATTATAGTGGGAATATAAGACTAAGAAATGGAGCCAAGCACACAGATTCTTGAGAGAGAATAAGTCAGAGAAGGTTTTATATCAGCCGTACAGCAGCCATTGTTTCCCGTGACGTCTAAACAAATGTTTCAGCACAGAGCATGTGTTGACTGGGGAGGAAAATTAAGATAATGAAATAGAAGAGCAGATAGGACATGAAGGGCAAAATCATCCGATGGAGGATGTGAAGCTAACGCACACATTTCATGACAATGGAGGCCTGAGAGGCGCTTCAGTCAACTTAAGTCAACACGCTAAAGCAGCACAGTAATGATTTTTGCAAGCGGACCATTTTCTGTAAGAAAAAAGAAAAATGCATAGATTCTGTATTCTTACATCCAAAGCGACGGATTGCTTGGCCCAAGACTTCTTCACCTGGTCATACATGATGGTGTTGTTGATGCCCAGTCCACAAAAGATCACAAACGCCTAATAACACAATGAAATTAAGAAACACTTAACAACAAGAGAAAGCACTCACAGGGCGCACATCTCTGCTTCCCACAGTGGCAATACACTCTCTGATTTTGCAAGGTTAACAATTGCACAAAAAAATGTAATTAAATGTTTGGATTGAAGTACTAGAATTTTAAACTCAGTATCGATATCCAGGAAAATACTCTATACCATTGTTTCTCAATGGTATCCTCCATCCTCCTCTTCCTCACATATACTTCAGACATTTCATTTATTATTGGTTTTTTTGTTGTTTGTTTCATTTTCTACATACTCTGGTCAAAATTCCTCAGCTCGACTCTGATCACAAACCCTGCTATATACTGTACAGTGGAACAGTATTTCTGATTTTCCTCCAGAGGGGTACCACAATGTGAGAACCATTTTTCAAAACCATTTTTGATAATCCTGGATTTTAAGAGAAGCAAAACACTTTGAGATATGAATAATTGTCTCCCCTGCTGAATAACAGTGCCTGTTAACATTACAGAAGATTTGCTCTCTCATCAATATCTAATCCAATACTAGTACTAGCCGAGTATGACCCTAGTCTGAATTACCACCAAAATTTAAATAATCCCCAGAAAATGCTCACAGACAGACAAATGTGGGCAAAACCATAACCCTGCAGTAATAACCATCTCCAATATGTCAAGCAAAATATTTCACACACAAAAAAAAAGAGTGTTTTAAAGTAAATTAAAAGTGTTTTACCTCAAAAAGACGCTGGTCTGCATCATCAAATGGTTTCCCATCGAGCCTGTTCAGCACTTGAGCAACACCTGGATCACAAAGAGAGTTTATCCATGAGACAAAAACTTGTGATGAGTTTAAAGTTTTAATGGTCTTTTTCATGTATATATATATATATATATATTCTACTTTTTATACATGGTGTATGGGTTTACTACAAGGTAAGTTAATGTTCAAGTTAAATGGTAATATCAGCTAGAATGAGGGTCAAATTAACTTTTTCTAAGACAAGTTAAAACTTGTGAACTCTACTTATATAAAATTATAATATTATATTCATCTTCCATTGACAAATTCATTTCTACAGTCACTTCCTTTTGTTTGAAAACATCAGAAAAAGATTTACAACCTTCATCTGTGAAGATGAGGGGAATGTTGAAATAGTCTAAACTCAAAAATGGTAAACATAACAGCAATTTTTTTTCTGTAATTCCATTTCCTGTAGGCCCTTTCCTTGGTTATTGTGTCTCATTTTACTATGTTTACTATGTTTACTACAAGGTAAATTAATGGTCAAGTTAAATGGTAATATCAACTAGAATGAGGGTCAAATTAACTTTTTCTAAGACAAGTTAAAACTTGTGAACTCTACTTATATAAAATTATAATATTATTAGAGCTGGGCATAGATTAATTTTTTTAATCTAGATTAATCTCACTGCAATCTTGGAGTTAATCTAGATTAATCTAGATTAAAATGGCTCATTTGAATTCTTCTTCTGCTAAGTGGCGCTCCTCTGTTTTCATCACACCTAACATTAGGAGTAGGACAGAAAAAGTATATCAGAGTAAGATTGCTAGTAGTAGTAGGCAACTATCAGCAACTAATCAGCAAAACGTTGATAACGTTAGCTAAAGCTATACCGCGTGAAGTTAGTTTCAGGTTGGATATTCATTCAGACAGTTGTCGGACGCGACGGTTGGATATCCAACCTGAAACCATTTTCACCGTGGTAAATTACATAGACCGTTATAAAACAAAAAATGACAATAAATTACATAACGTAACGTTACCTACATCCGCGCTCAGCCAGGTCAGAGCCTTCTGGGCCAGGTATACATCCGCGCTAACATATCAAAGTGAAATTCATAGCTTGCTCACTATGTGGACCCAGGTCCCAGACCCAACTTTGAGAATAGATTAACGGCGATAATTTTCTTATCGCGCGATAAGAGTCTCGCGTTAACGCAGCACGTTAACGCCGTTAACGGCCCAGCACTAAATATTATATTCATCTTCCATTGACAAATTCATTTCTACAGTCACTTCCTTTTGTTTGAAAACATCAGAAAAAGATTTACAACCTTCATCTGTGAAGATGAGGGGAATGTTGAAATAGTCTAAACTCAAAAATGGTAAACATAACAGCAATTTTTTTTCTGTAATTCCATTTCCTGTAGGCCCTTTCCTTGCTTATTGTGTCTCATTTTACTATGTTTTACTCTTTTTTTCCATGTGTGTTCTCTGTTGTTGTTTTTTTATTTCACCCTTGCATTTCAGACTTAATTCGTTTCACCCGTTTCCAGCTTCCAGGGCCCATTCATCTTTGATTCTCCTGTGTATGATAAGATTTGGGATTGGGCTGTTTGTTTTCTTTTTTAATTCAGGTACCTGATGCGCCTGCTACATGTTGAGAATCATCTCAACATTTCTTTTCAATTGCTAACAAGCGTTGGTGAAAACTCTTCACTCTTCACACAGTTGGGAACACAGAAGTCCACAACTTTCCATTGCCTTCATAGCTGGGTTTTTTATGGGCTTGTCAAGCTTGTCAAGTACCACTGACAGCATGTTTGTGAACTTGCTCCAAATGTGTTTCCACGCAAACAGGTGCATTTTGTTTCATTTCCTCCCTCCAGTTAAAAGAGGCTCAAACCCACACACTCCACTCCAGTGACTGGCATGCATTATTAATTACAATTAAGCAGAGACACAACATTCTCTCATATAAATGGCAATGTATAGTACATAGTGTTGTAATATAATGAAGTACAAAATTCATGTTTCTGTACTTTGTTATTTATATTTCTAACAATCTTTACTTTCACTCCACTACATTTCCTAAAGAAATTGTGTATATTTACTCCACTACATTTCTTCCTAACTATCTTTTTTACTTGTTACAACCAAATTAAATCAGAAGAAGAAGAGTTGGTAACGGTCTGTATTTATATAGCATTTTTCTAGTCTTGATGAGCTGCTTTACACTACAGTTCACTCCTGATACACTTGATATTCATTCACACCTTGCAACATGGGGTTAAGTGTCTTACTTGAGGACACATATAGACTAGCAGAGCCAGGAAATTGGATCCACAACCTTCCAGTTGAAAGACAACTTGCCCTACCACTGATCCACCTAGACTGAATCATGACTGCAGTACATGTAATGTCAGAAAATTACAATCGATAGTTACATACAGTAAATGTCATATACTTAAATACTTTTACTGAAGTGATATTATTAAAAAAAAGTCATTTTCTGGTAAGATACTTGTACTTTTACTCATTTAGGTGCTTTATACAAGACTGTATATACATATATAGGCTCCTCAATGGTTGTTGTGTGTTCAACTATATTTTAAAATACAATTATGGTGTACCAGAGAGCACAACACAACATACACTGACAAAGTGTTACATAAAAACATAAAACTGCCATAATAATGTTTCTTTTGAAAGAAAATCCTGGCATTGTCCTCGATGCTGCAAAGCCTTTCTACAGTATCTGTATTTGGCAGCAGCATTCTCTTATCATCTAAGTGAAAACAGAAAAGGCTTTGGATTGATAATTGGTTTGATGGGAGTGACTGTTATTGTCACAGGGGAATTAGGATTTTATTTATCTATCTCCAGGTGGTCAACCAAACCTGCTCTTGTGACATTTCAATTGTAAGGTATAGCTGAAAATCCACAGGGATGAACAGATTAGTGAGAGCTATTTTTACTATGGTGTCAGATTATAAAAAATCTCAAATACAGGGTGGATGTCTTCTCAGAGCCATTATTACGCTCTCTACAATTAGCATGTAGTGTATGAAGTGTAGTAGCATAGGTGGCTCCAAGAACTCCAGGAAAGATAAATGGCTGCTTAGAGCAGTGTGGTCGTGACATAATGACCACATTCTCACTATCACAGGCTTTATTTGTCCATTAGCGAAACATACAATAACAACACTTTAGAGCTCTATTAGTAGAGGTTACCCAAAGTGTAAACTCTAACATGATTTTGAAGAGGAGGGCAATAATAAACACATTTTACCAGATATTGTAATGGTATTTTGATTTCATTTACAAGTCTGGACTCAGATCAATAGTTACTGATTTAGAGTTTGATAACATGAAGGAGCAATACGATCAAAATATGCTGTACTCCATACTCTGATGCAAGGATGAGAACTTAAAGACATGAACTGCTTCCAGCACAAATGCATTACATAAGAACATTTTCATTTTTCACGGTATAAACCTGGGTCAGAAAGCATAATCCTACATTGCAGCCTTACGGCTTGGTAAGTGCATTTGTTTCATTCCTAGTCCAAATGTGTAATACCTTCAGAGGGCAGTCCACAGTGAGTCACAACAGTGAGCACGCCCCTCGTCACATATTAATGCCATACTTTCACACAATGAATATATATGCATATATACTGTATATGAAATTAGATAACAGCAGCAATCACCGGGCATTTCTGCACTCCAACAGTAACAAACATTACATCATAACACTGACATTTACATTGCACCGTGGTCCAGGACTGCTGGACATTGCGGTTTTTGTAAATGTTTAAAAACTTGCCAACTTCTAGACCAGTTTTTGGTGAATAAAGGGGACCATATCGCAAACCGGCATTGTTAATAAGGAGAGAGGGGATGCCTCTGTTTGCCCACAATAACAACGACTAATTATGATCCATTCATCCATTCATCCACTCCTGGCACTCCAGATGCACCTTGAGTCACACAGCTGACGATAACAATCTGTACATATCGACGTCTGATGTGATCCTAATGATCACCTGATGCTGAGTCAGCAATTAACAGATCCACACGTTACAGTAAGACAACGCGTGACAAAAATGTCGGTAGTGATCTGGGTCTGTTTAGAGCAGACTGAGAGAGCAGCTTGAAAACGAGTCATAATTAAAATGCAGTTACAAATGTGCTGTCGTGGTGTGCACTGTTTCTGGCTGGAGGCATTTCAGGTAAATAATGAATTGACTGATTTCAAAGTTACCTGTGGTGTGTTGGATATATGAATTAAATACTTGGCTGTCAGTCTCTCTCTCTCAAAAAGTGCAGTCTGACAAACAGACATGGAACATGTTTATTTGTTCTTAAGCATAATCCAAAAAAACGCAAGCAGCTGCACTATCTGATGTTAAACTTCATTATAGACAACAGAGTATTTCTCGTTGTTACATACATACAGGAAGGAGCTGGCTGTAACCTTGGCAGACAGGCATGACATAAGAACACGTTTTTTAACTGAATGTACCCTTGACTTGATAATTTCATCTCCTGCTCTATGTTTGCATAATGTTGTTTTTTTTCACTCCAGATCCTCAGGTGCCACCCACACACACACTGCATTTCTTTGCCCCTTCACTGCTTCCTCTTTTCCCTCCCCCTCCCCGACAAATGCACTTACGCCTACGCAAAAAAATTGTGACTACGCGCAGGCATCACACACACACTCACAGGTCTTAACCATCCAGCTGCATCAACCCGCTAATGAATTTACACTTAAATAAAGATTTGAGTGAACCAGGGTGGAGTGTATGTCACATGTGCTCTCTGCAATAACAACACACCAAAACCCGAAACGAGTGATCAATGATTTATCGCAGTGTCAGCGTGAATTTGGCCTGGGGCTGATTCACAAACACAAAGCACACAGTCTGAAGAAGGGAAATCCACCTCCAGTCAGTGATGGTGCAGCGTGGATCTAATCACACACATGCAGCCTCAGCTGAACGCATACTGGAGCTCCCCTCCTCTCTCCCCCACCTACTGTCTAGTACTATGCAGCAAAAAATGGAAGAAAGACATTTGAAACCTACATTATAACAACAGGTTAGTGCCACATGATAATAGCGCTGAATATACAGCACAGTGCGACTGCATCACTGATACAAAACATATGGCCAAAAGCACAGTATAGAGACACAAATTTCATTTCTGTTTTTTTTTGTTGTTGCATGATTTGATTGATTCCAGTTAAAATGATTGTTCAAGGTTGTTGAGGGTTTTGACGTATTATCAACATACTCTACCCACCATTAACCAGGCTTCATCAGCTCTCCCTCCATGCACCAATGTCCACAGAGAAAATCATCAGGTTTACATCATTAGGACACAAGAATTTGTTATCTTGTGATTTTGGTTTCTGAAATCCATCCATTTTCTACCACTTTATCCTCCATAGGGGGATATGTGATTTTCTATATGGGCTTTGGTGCAGGAGAGTGAGCAATTTACAAACAGTAGTTTCCACTTGTAAAGGCAGTCTAACAAATCTATGATCATCTGTGATAAAGACTTAAATGGTCATAGATTTTATTTGGTGAGCGGCATGTGGTGGCGGTGTGCTCAGTGTTGATAATGGGTCAATACCTCATACAACCACACTACAAAATAACTTAAATTATCCTTTAAAAATATTTTTTTTTTGCTCCAACATACGGTGACATTATGGATAAATGGATAATGATGTGCGTCCAACTTTGCGGCAACAGTAGGACGAAGGCCCCAACCAACCAAAAACACCTTTTAATGACTGTGAGCCGTTCCATGTGAAATGAAAGCAAACCCCTGCAGCTGCATACCTATTCACACACGTTTGGCCCTATATTACACAGTGATTTTTCATGTTTAATCTCTTGGTGCCAAAATATACAAAGTGAATAAATTATTGATACGATATTCATCAAGTAATTGCAGCAATTTGTTATCTTACCAATGATTTGGTGGTTGCTGTTCCATATAGGGACACAAAGCACAGAGCGGATGTGAAAGTCCGAGAACTGGTCTGCCTGAAAACAGTGGGAGTGTAAAAACAGTATGATAAGATTATCATCCATCCTCATTAAACAAAGCATATGCACTGTGCTCAGCAATATACACTAATCATCATCTGGTCTTGTTTAAAAAAAAAAAAATCTGCTCCACAATTTAAATCCTTGTCCACATTTTATCTTCAATGCCTTTGTATCCATATATGCTTTGAGACATATTTACATCTGCCAGAAATGTTAATGATGTTTTCCTGGGATGTAGATTATGGCCCTCAACAGGAATTATTAGATTTTGGTGTTGACATTGTGGGGAAACTGCGAGGCCTTAGCGGAGGCTGTGCTTTCTTTAGTTTTAAATAGATTCATATTCATAAAAGGCAAGTACAGTGTGAATGATTTAAAACAATACATGTCTTTCTATCATCAACTGACAGTATATCCCCACTGGAGTATTAACTATGCATACTGTACATGCCTCACCTCTAATGGAAAGCAAGTGCTATGTGGAGATACAGGAACGTCAGGATGCAGGGTACAGTAAGAACCCTTGAGGCCTCTTCAAAGCAAAAAAAGCAATCCACAATAGAATCCACATAGATTCATTTCCGCAAGAGTCAGCTGGTTGTCTTTGCACACAGCCAAGTGCTATTGGTATATTGCCATAACGGAGAACATATTTTCTATTTTCCTGTCACTGCTCTTTAAGGTTGGTCATGTTCAACCTTTGCTGCTTGTAGGTGGATTCAGAGAGGTCTGCTGCTGCTGCGCTCGCCATTGTGGGATTCACTGTCCATGTATGCAGCATCAGCACCGACTGCTATGCTTATCACTTCCTGGTTTGGGCGAGGCCTTTATCCGAACAAAAATCAATTAACATCTGACAAAATGGAAAAACTAGGCAGCATGTAATTTCCCACCATGCAGTGCCGAATGGAAAATAGTTTTCTGTTGTTTATTATCAAAAAAGACAAATACAGCTCTTTGTTGATTTGGGAAGATTACTCTTGTTGTTCCTGTTGTACTGTGAGTTATTTTTTTTACATCATGTATTTATATTATGCACACTCTTAGGTTTACTGTCATCTCCACGTGCTGTCAAATACAAGATCAGCGAGTTGTATCAATCCAATAGCACATCAACACCTCATCCCAGTTAATCCACTGTATCATGTAGCTGCTGTCTGACTAAAATGTTATTCTACTCCAGCTCCCTGCCTGTCCATCACCACCCCAGCCTTCAAAGAAGCTTCAGATCATTCATTCTTCATCCTCCATCAGGCTCAGCAAGTCATCAACCAACAACAGCACCACTGTATGGACTCCAGGGGGGGAAATCTACCTGCTGCTGCTGCTGCTGCTGCTGCTCACAGATCCCTTCCAGCTCAATATGTTCCAGACTTTATCATCACATTTTATATTGTACCATTTGTAATAAGTATTTCTGTTTCTGTCATTTGTCATTTACACTGAATTGGACTTGACTCTTGACAAATGTGTGAGTCCAATAAGATCAAATTATAATAATTATTGTCAGACAAACTGTACAGCTGAGGGTTTGTTTGTTTTTTTTAAATGATGGTCCCATGGTTCCATGATGACAAACATGGCACGTATGAGCTTACAGCTGGTGTAGTGGTCAAACTTTGGTAAACTTTAAGTTTAAGGACATCTAATACTATAAAAGACAGTGGAGAAACTTTTGTTAGAATTAGGAGGTTTTTCTTTCATATATGCACCCGCCTATATGTGCTTGTAGCCTTTGACACAAAGACAAAACGTCTTCCTTTAACTTTAAAATGTGACAAAGGGTTTGTTTTTTTTACCTCAGCATCAAAGCGAGGGTCCTGATAGGCGTCGCTGATGTTCACTGGTAGTCCTGTGGATGCAACCAGCTCCGCAATACTGTTGTTGATGAGCCAGTCTGAGTATGACGATTTCTCCATACTGTCTTTGAAACTAAAGGGTCAGAAAGTAATAAGAAGAGGTGTCAAAAGAAGAAGAAGACAAATTGTGTTAAACCTACGAGAGGTTTTACATTGAAAAAAAGAATAATCATTCAAATACACTCCTATGGCTGATAACGTTGTTATTATGAAAATGAACACACCGTTTTTATTGCATTTAGGCTTTTTCTTTTTTTTTTTAAACTGCAAGCTTACATATCAGTGAGTTTCTGCCACAGCTTATGAAGTAATGAAAAGTTAATTGTGTGACTGTCTTCCTCATTGCCAAACGCCCCCATACTCTGCCACAGAAACACCTGCCAACCTGCTCAGGCGTCCTCATTTACATTGATTGCAGTGGGCTGTCACTGACTTTAACCTTCAAACACAACATGATGTAAATGTTCAGCGAGGCTCATTTTGTCTCTCAACGTCTGAAAAACGTGGAAAGGCTCTGATGTCAGATCTTTTGATCCAGTGATGGAGCGGTGTGTGAATATGAAACCTGCAGTGTGGACGAGAACAAGCCTCGCATGAGATAGCAACATATCTTTTTTCTTTCTCCCTCTCGTTCTCTTTGTCTCTCACCTGCCTCATGTCTGTCATTTAACTGCCACACACACATTAGCAGCATCTCTACATTATCCTCCCAATGGTGGCGGCAGGAGACTTGCCGTTTGACTCTAAATGTATTCAATGTATTCACTTAATTACACACATGACTCTGGCACGGCATAATTTTGTTATTCAAACATGAACCTTGAGGAAGAGCGCGGTCATAACAGACATACTTCTGTCATTTCCGCTTGACTTGAAATAATGTGTGTATTTGGATTAACTGAAATCACAAACTGGCAATTTATTTCATATGTGCCACCAGATACACAGACATCCACAGAGTGTGTTTAGTCAGTCAGATTCCAATGGGAAGTCAAGCAAACTCGATATTTCTTTCATTTCTACTCATCTCCTGCAATCGGTTTTGTTCTTGTCTCGTGATAACTGTTACGGCCGTCACTATCGACTCGCAGTGACCATGTCAGTAATGGCAAGTGTAGGGCTTGGGAATAATTTGTCTTCCTCTTTCAGCACTGGTTTTCATCCATAAACATCCCACACAATGTTAAGCCACGGTCTCTCCACTCAGCCATGCCCTGAGAAGCAGCAAAACCCAATTAATTATGATTCTTTCGTAGCATGACTTCTATTCTGAATCAGCACTACAGATTTTCTTTTTCTCTTTTATACTTCCCTCACTTTTTGTCCTTGATGGAAGCTTTTCAAACTCATACAAGGCAATGAGCAGAGTTTACAGGTGCCGCGGTACCAAAAGCCCAGAAAGATGGAGACATGCTTATTTAAAAAGGTCACTGATGTGACAGAAAACTGACGAACTGAAGGGCAGAGTACATTTTAACACTGAAACACCATACATACCTGTTTTCAGTGTCTGCACTACACTTAGGAGACAGAAGCTCAAACGACTTGGTAAACTTCACCACCTAAGAGTTTTGAAATGGGGGGGAAAACATGATTAAAGGTGCAAGTAAAAAATAAGAAAAAGAGAAATGCCCATGCACAAATGTACAGACAGACAGACAGACATACACAGCTGGACAGCAGGGGAATAAAAACAGTACCGGGGACTCAATATCCTCCAGCAATTGAACAGAGCAGCGCTCGCACTTTAGCAACGTCTGGGCACGGTGCATGATCTTCCTGACAATCTTCTCCAGGTCAGTCTGCTCTTCAAACAGGTCATTGACTACCTCCAAGAGAGCCTGGACACCAGGGACACAGCACGATACCACGCACATTATTTCCAGTGACATGAACCACATGCTGCTCTAAATACAGTAAATAAGACATCTGTCAGTGAGTAGTATTGGGTAACCTTTTAAATACAACTCTGCCTTGCTCAGCTGTAGAAGCATTATTATTATCATCATTATTATTATTATTATTATTATTATTATTATTATTATTATTATTATTATTATTGTTGTTATTATTATCATTATTATTATTATTATTATAATTGTTATTATTATTGGTATCATTATTAATAAAACAAACTCAACCACACAAAATGATATGGTGTAAAGGGAGCTCTCCTCATTTCCATCCTGCGCTCACTGAACTGTGTTATCTTCCATCACAGATCAATGTGTGACATGAATTACTGCATCTCTTAACATTCCCTTGGAGATTTAGATTATGGACCAGACCCTCATGTGGAAACACGTCCACAACACCCCCCACCACCACCACCACCACCACCCCTTTCCCATCTAGAGATCCAGAGAAAACATCCATGCAGGGCTGCTATGCGATCACAAGTGGGCTGGAGCTGATCAATGCTCAGCTGCAATGGCAGCATCAGGGGGGAGGAAGTAATAATCCCAGAGATGGGGTGGGCTGTGGAGTGGTGAGGTGAGGTGGTGGGGCTGTTGGGTACTTACCCGACTCCTGTCATACTCCTTCCTTGAGGCAGCAAACAACTGAGCGTTGGAGATCGCAATGCCACAAAATGGAAGGTACATCTGTAGCACCTGTGGACATGTTGAACAGTCATTACTGAGCTGCACACATAAAAAAACACACACTCCGCCAATCAGCCAGGTGTCACGAAATGTGATCACAGAACACAAGAGGAATGTTTCTTTTAATCTTTTAGCCCAAATAGATATTTTTCAATGATTAAAATATGAATTCCTCAATTGTGGGCATAAAATGTGCTTTGTAAGGTCACTGAAAAAATTATGCTGCTTAAAGATTTTAACAAAATACCAAAATACTCCTGCTGCACAAAAACCTCTAGCTTCAGTAGCTTTACTTACAACTAACTTTTTTTTATTTAAATGTACTTGTTTGTTTACAAGAGCATGCACACAGCAGAGATACAGTCTGGCCAACGTTTTCACACTATTTGTCAGCAAAGTGCCAATCCAGGCTGTTCAGCATGGCTGTGAACAAGGTGGGATTTCACAAAAGGACTTTACAAGTGTGTTATCAGTGAAAGAAAAAAAAAATAACTTAACATATTTGTCTGGACTTTGTGGACGCACAGTATGCTCCGGTGAGACGCAATGGACGTGTGAACATTTACACTTCGCATTGTTTAATTTTAGAACAACGCCTGAGTAAAAGAAATGAAGATTAAAGGAATGAAAAAAAAAGACATCAAAAAGTCAAAGTAATATTTTTATCCATGAAAAACTAAGCTTTTCAACTGGAACAAATAAGAAGTGGCCTTTCACTGGCATCATTACTTCAAGGGCAAATAAATCAATTCACTTGACATTTTACAATTTGACTGAACACTCATACTTCCGTATGCCTTGGGCTGATTATATAAATACCCTTTCACTCATATTTTCATCACATAAATAATGTAATCACTTGATGTGGCCTAATGACTATAGTTATTATGCATCATGAAATCTCACAAATCAAACTGCATTTCTCCCTCCCTCACATCTGTTGGTTCATAATGAACAACACTAGGCACTAGACAGCTTCTACAGACGATGCAGAGAGGTGAAGAAAAAAGCAGCCGCGATGGGAACATGCATGTTAAATTCCGTACGATTGCACTTTCTCCACAGTGGGGTCTTATCTGAGAGACACTCGCGCCCCATAACATGGAATCAATGCCATTTAGGTTGTGTGGCTCCTTCACGCTGCCTCTTTGTTTGGCTATCTATGTGGAGCATCTGGCTGCTGTGTAAACAAGACAATCAGTACAACAAACCCACTAATATTTACCAGCTTTCAGTGCGACCTGAGGGCAGGGACACTACAACAATAAATGAATGGCAAGTCACTCAGCTGTGGCCGCTGATACGGGGATATATCTCCTTCACCTTTCACGGGAGATTTCATTTACAAATCAGCTACAAATGAACATGTGAGGAGCACAGTGCCACAGCACTGAGCTGAAAATGTGATGTGTGTACCTCTGACCTGGTTAAAAACAGGTTACAGACATTACATTAATGTTTATAATAATTGATTGATCATTAAAATTACTAATACAGCCGCAAAAAGTGTCTCATGCATTTGTAACCTCGGGTATACAAATACATGATAGATATTTATAGGTATGGAAACAAATAGGTTTTGAGGCACTTACTTAGACCTACTGTCTATTTGGTTGCGTTCATAATCCCTTCCGATCACATCTATTTGAGTATTTTCCTTGTCTTTGCCACTATTTTCCGAGATTTAAAGCGGTAGAAGTCTAGAAGATGGTTCTAGCGCGGTTACATGACGACCACTTTACCACTTCACAAAATCTCACAATGCCCAGAGCAGACTACTGCCAAAAGTTTGGGTAAAACACTGATCATAAAAACTAAAAACAAGTATCAATTATGAGTAAAATCAGCTGACTAGCCATCCATTTTCTGCCACTTTAGGTCTAGACATCTTGCTGTGAGGTGCTAACCATGTGGATTATACATAGGCTATATCAAATCTAAAGTAACACAGCAGTCTTAATATTTTGATCTATCTCCTGACATCTACATCTAACACCTACTGATTGGTGTTACCATTCGGTGGGGATCCTTGTGACCTCGTAATGGTTGTCAACCTGCATCTGATCTAGTGTGGAGAACGTCCTTGGTACATTTGGTACATTTAGTTTAGTAGTTATTCTCCAGAGCCACACAGTTGGTGTTAGCCCTTTTGTCTCTGTAGCAAGAAGACCCAGGTTTGTGACCCAATCAGAACAAGGACCTCTCTGCATGGAGTTTGCACGTTCTCCAGTTTCCTCCCGCAGTCCAAAAAACATGCAATATGGGGATTAAATTGACTGTAGGTGTGAGAGTGGTTGTTTGTCTCTAGGTGGCCCTGGCGATCTGTCCAGGGTGTACACCACCTTTTGCCCTATGTCAGCTGAGACTACGAGACCGTGACCTTCATGTGGAGGCTGTAGCATATGGATGGATGGAGGTATTGTCCGTTTACAGGGGAACTATTTTTCAGTGAGTAAAAACTTCTTTGTTCATGTGACAATACAAGCAGGGCAAACACACTTAAAAACACTCAGCGTACACCAGTCCCACCCATTGCAATTTATAAAAAGACTCAGCAGTAACAACATTCCCTTCACAAACACATAGCATCAGTCCACAGTGAGCCAGTAATATACACACAATTCACTTCATATCCATGAGAGGGGGGAAAACACCCCCGCAAAATGTGTATTAAAACTCTTTTGATATTTAGGTGTAATACATTTGAAGCGTACTTTTGTGCTCACACCATTGATTATCAATGCACGTGACAACCATGCAACTCTAATTGCTGGGTTCACGATCATCTAAGCCCTAAAATGGCATCACAGAGAGGAAAGGGCTGAGAGAGCCTGCTCTAATTGCTTCAGTTTCTCTTAACAATCAAACAGGTCTCCAGGGTTAGCTTCATACAGTAGATTTAACCCCTCACTCTTTCAGGGGTAGTAGGACTATCTGAATTTAAATGCAAAGCCACGGCAGGAAAGCACTGCTTGCACCACACTAGGCAACACATTGATGAATGTGCAGAACAATGGGAGAGCATGTACAGTACACACAATGGTGGAGCAGAGACAAAAAAAAATGCAATGTTTGCATTTATAAATCCTCAGTAATGTGTAAACCAGATCTTATATTTTGAAACAATGGCTTGTTTCTGACGAGCACATCTTGTGCCAATAAAGTAGATTTGTATAAAATCACAAACAGAAACCTGCGCTGACTGAAGTGCACATTATGATCCTGTTAAGCACAATGCAAATCAAATCACTGAATCTAATTAATTTCTAATCATAACATGTGAAATATGACTCCGTCATGCTAATGAGTAAATTAACTTGATGCCTTTAATTCAGTCATTACACATAATCAAGTGCCGCGTGCAATTGTTTTCACACAGAGAACAGATGATGCTGGGCAATAAGCTCCGACATAATGCTATTTCAGCTGTCCTTTGGAATTCTCTAATAATGATCTTCCTGAAAGGCAGTGGCCATCAATAGCCCCAGCAGGAGCAGATTCATTAGCGAGCTGGACTTCAGGGATCTGGCTATGGATCTGCCTGTGGAACTAACAGGCAAACCCAAGAAAAGCACTGCTCTCTCTAATTACATTCTGTCAGCCAGGCCATTATACACGGTTGCATTACAAACAAGACATTTTTGCCTGTGGACTGACCAGTAAAGAGTGGTTTAATAACAAAAGTCACTGGCCAAGGCCTTGAGGACAGTCAGCTCTCAAACCCCAATGACTTCCTTTAGCACAACTGGAATTTTAATATAAAGCAAACCAAGATAAATTACAAAGCCCACACTTGCTTTGTCCACTTACCCCACAAATACTAACTAGTATTTGATTTACAGAGCGGTGCTCACTTTCAAGGTAAAGTGTTGTTTTGCCGAGAGAAAAAAAAAGGATCTCAATTTTCTCCTTATCTCATGTGGGACCCCCTAGATTTGAAAAGCAGTTTTGTAAGCAATGATTCTTTTGAGGGTATTACATCAAATAAAAATGCAACATGAATCGACACACCTCATTAAATGAAAAAGCAAGTCAATGTTTTATGTTCAGAACATGAATATCAATACACGCAGCATCATGAATAACATGTAACATTCCCCACCTTTCTCAAAAGTGTCATGATTTACAAAGTGTTCCCCTCACAGAGGCAAACGCCGCAGGTGAGATATTCTGTATTGACTGGCTGTAATGTATGAGTAATATTACGACACCGCTAATAAACGCTATACTACAGCAGCAGTGCAGCTCAATAGCTATTATCCATAAATAATTAAATTGTTCTACACATTGCAGGTACATGGAAAAAAGCCGGGAGCAAAGGGGAGGTCACAATAGCTCAGCAGCAGATGTTGCATTGGTGCAGTAACATGATCACCTCGGGTAAACAGTTACTGCTCCTCACATGAATCGTCCTGTGGTCATAAAAGAACCCGAGTGCATAGAACGTGATACTTTTCCTGGGTTAAATATGGTACAGTGAAATTTTTTTGCGACGCTATAATGACCATACAGTTTTATTGGAACACATGTAGAAAATACGGGTTAAAGTGTCAAGTTTAAAGTGTATTTAGTGTGACCTACCCTTACACTTGAACAACAGCACATCGAACACCAATTGATGTTATCTGCGTTACTATTTAATGTTACAGATCTATTACACCAGGTTTATTCGAGACATGCTTGAGCTCACTGACAGCTTGACATCTTATATATATATATATATATATATATATATACTGTATATACAGCTGTTTATTTGACCACGTCACTCGTCACATGATCTACATTTGAAGAAAAAAATACACTAACAGTAAAAACAAAGAGGCAACTTTTGCATTAGTGCACAGTCACCTTGAAATTAACAAATTAACGGACACAAATGTGATGTTCAAACTTTCCCCAAATTGACTAGAGTGTAAATTGGCTTTTCAAATCAGGTATTTTTCTATGCAAGTCAACCAATTTCCAACCTAAGCAATGTAGATTCTCTGGTAAGAAGATTCAACATCCCTTTTTGGCATCCCAGAAGGCAAAATTTTAGGTTTTATACTCTTTAAATAATTAGCAAATTTAACACATCTTTGCAGTTGAGGAAAGTATTGGAGGTACTTTTTAAGTTCACATTCAGAATCCTGCTCCTTTTTTGAGAAATTAATAAATCATCTACATATGTCCATGATTTCTGCTTTGTTTTTGCCACAGAACTTTCACACAGCAACCATTTCATAGGTGCGCTTCAACAACATGCAAGGCAATTTAAAGAACACTTAACTTGCAGTCACACAAGACTTGGTATATTTGTATAATACACTGTATAAATTCCGATTACCTAATATTGTCCAGGAATACACTGCAAACATGAGACTCCCAGATGTGATTGTGTTCTCTCTTCTTTAGCACTGCATTTACATTGGAAAATTGTGTGAAAGTGGTTATTACAATATTGCTGCTCGACAATTTGACAGCAAGTCTGAAAGCCAGAAGGAGGACAGTGGTGAGAGGAGAATTGCTATTTGCCAATCAACTCACACAAAATGTTAAACTCTTTTGGCAGATGGAAGCTGCGTGATGTAGCTGGCATCATATTAAGAGAAAATGTATGAAAATGCCTTTCTGTGAATAATGCATTTCATGTACGATATTGCAAAAAGTTAAATCAACAATGCAAGATGTAGAGATAGCAGGACACGATTACACATTTAAATGAAGTCCATTAGTATGTAAAGTACATTATTCTACAGGTGATTATGAGATATTATACATTGGCTGAAACCTTGTCCAACCAATATTATTTCTGCAGGGTATCAACGGAACATTAAGTCAGATAAAACCAGCCATTCTGTGTGCACTCCAGTGAGAGTAGCTGCTACTTTATTGTCAGCTAAAGTTGATTCAAATGCATAAACAAACAAATACTGTGAACATATGATGTTTTAATTATCCTGCAAGTTTCCAGTGTGTGGCAAAACAGCATTTGTCTTAATAAATGTGCATTAATGTCTTTAATGACTTTCTAATGCGGCGTCACTTAATGATTTAAAAACCGACACGTTTTCTTTTTTCCAATATCCATGCAAACGCAAAGATGCAGCTGTGCAGCGTGAGGTGCTCACTGTGAAGCAAGCGTTGCATTTCATTACTAATTCAGCTGTAGCCATCTCAAGCATTAGTGTGATGTTAATTCAGTGTGAACCCACTCAAAACAAGGGGAGGAAAAAGAATCTAACATCGCTTTTGAACAATGGATAGAATCTCGAGCTCTAATTTTTTGACAGTAGAGCCCCGACGGAAAACAAATGATAGAATAAAACCTACAGTCATTTGCCACTGTGACACCCAACTCTCAAATAAAGCCATAGCTCAATTTGTGCTTTCATGTTTAATCTATTCTACCCTTTAGGGGCTCATCATAGCCGCAATAAGCGCATGTGCTTCTAACCGCCTTCCTGCTACATCTATTCAAGTGTGTTTATTGACAATCACATGCTCCGTGTTTATCTCTTGTGATGGCTTAATAAGCAAGCCATCAGAAACATAAGGCTGGCTCAGTGCATTACATGTGTATACTTCACCCATTAAAGTATCTCTCTCTCCATTTCTCATACAAATGTAGGTATGTTCACATTTGTACTGGGGACTGACGTGATTCTCGCTGAGCAGCTCCACTGTAATAAATGGAATACTCCACTGTAGCTCTTTGCAAACCATTCAAAATCACATAACTCTAAATGGCAACACTACGTTAAAGATGGATGCGCAACACACACAAGTGCTAACAAATTAGATTCCTCACAGATTTTATGGTTGTTATTCTTGTTCGTACAGCATCGGCACCCTGGCCCCTTTGGATACTGCCTTAGAAAAATTGGATGATACCGAGAGAAAACCTGTGACCCAGCTAGAAACTGAGCACTGAGTCTCTTTTCAGGGCTGCACATCAGACACGGGGAGTTGAGTGGATTCTTTAAATAATGAATATATGTTACATTCAGACAGAGTAAAGAACTAAAACACGAACTGGTGTTTATCAGACAACATACAGAATGTACAGTTAGTGAAATAAAGAAAAGTGAAAATGAAAAAAGCGGATGTAAGATGAAAGGACGGGAGTGACGTGTACTGTATATGTGGTGCAGATAGTGTCAGGTGAGATTTTCTTTATCCATCCCAATGAAGGTTTTTTTGTTGTGTACAGTATTGTCACAGCAAAAAAAAAAAATATTGTTACCAAAGCAACAGCAGGAAATCTGATTTAACTATTAAATGAAACAAGCAAAGTCTGTGAAAACATTCCCACTGTTCACATCGTCGGTGCTCTGCTACGCTTACACCACCAAACAGTGTGCATTGTCAAAAAAGAACTAAGAACCATCTGTGAAATGTCACACATGAATCATGTGCAATACACTTCCCAGTGCAGCAATAATAAAGACCCTCAGAGTCTAAAGCCACGCTGGCAGATTAGTTAAGCTGCACCACTGAGCCTATAGTGCTAATGTCAGCCTGACAACATGCTTACAATGATATTTCTAACATACTGATGATTCAAAAGTAATGGTTACCAGCTCCGTTGTCTGGTAACATACCAACAATTGCTTTTTATGTGCGTGGAAATTTCATTATTTGTGATGCATTTGTTCAAATAGTAGACGCTCGAATTAAAGAAACAGGCAGCGTATCACTACAGCGATTAGGAAACACTATCAGGGAACCAGGAATGTCTGACCCACATTTTGTGCCTGTCAGTGTAGATGTGAAGCTTTTTCCACGAGACACAGCATTTCTATCCCCAGTGCCCTGCCACACAAGTGCCTGTATCCAATCTAATCTGATATCATCACAATGTTTATGCCACAATAACATATTATTGCTATATTAGCTTCTTTTTTTTTACTTTTTCCAACTGCAAATGATATTCCCAAATGAAAGCTCTGTCGACATCTGTCTTGTCTTTAGATAAAAGACTCTTTATGCAAACTGGAAGAATCGTAAACACGGAATGACCAATACAGTCACTGAAACCTGCTCCACCTGACCACCTGTAGTCCAGTGTAATTCACTGCATACACATGTGGACTGCTGCACTGCTACAGGTGGTTTAAACAATGAATTATAAAACAACACATCCAAAAACTTGGAACAGTTCACAATCTCGTTCACAACTTAACAAAATATCAATACTTGGAATCAGAGCATCAACACAATATTGCCCGTTGTCTGCTTTTCTTATTTGCTATTCTGTTTAATGACTCACAAGCATGAAAAGTTTATGAAAGTTTGAATTTGATCCGTCTTTCAATCTGTCCATTCATCCATCTTCTACCACTTTATCGCCGGGGGGGCGCTGGTGCCAATATCACCCTGGGCTGGTCGCCAGCCCATCACAGGGCCACATACAGACTAACAACCATTCATTCTCACACTCACACCTATGGTCAATTTAGAGTGTCCAATTTACCTTATCCCACACACACACGGGGAGAACATGCAAACTCCATGCAGAAAGGCCCTTGTTCTAACCAGGGCTCGAACGTGTGACCCTGTCTTTTAATCCATTCATTAAAATGAATAAACACAAAAAAATTTTATTAAAGGCCCAGTATACTGTATAATATTTCAGAAGATGTATTGAGAGATTTTGTACATACCATCCATATGAATGTTTGGATACGTGAATAAGTGCTTTAAAATAAAAAACTAAAATAGCTAGTGTCCTTAGCAAAAAGCCTTTTACTGCATATACACAGGGCCTTGTTTTATGGAGGCCACCATCTTCATCCACCATGTTTCTACAGCTGTCCAAACAGACAAACCAGCCAGAGTGTACATGTTTTGAAGCAGTAGCTGATGATGCAAAGGTCACCATATTTCGCTGACACAACTGGGATAAAGGAGGAGAGGGCGAAGGAGTCCCCTGTTTCTTAGTTGCAGTTTCACCATTAGATGTCACTAACTCTGACACACTGGACCATTCATTTAATCGGCTATACATCTGTGGTGGTATTCGGTGTGACTGATACTGTCCCTTTACACGTAGTGGCAATTTCATTTTAAATTTCCGTGGGGAAGGATGTGGGGAAACAGTTACCAAATAGACAAGGACTGGGAGACAAGGAGCTCATTTAGCATTTTGACTCACAGTCATAATGAACTCACCTTCTCGTCATCTTCAGTGAAGAGATCTCCACTCGAATTCTTGTTGATGGCCTGAGCGACTCCAATGATCTCTCCGTCACTGTTGCGTATCGGCATGCACAACAGTGACTTGGTCTTGTATCCTGTCAGCTTGTCAATTTCATCGCTGAAGCGACGATCCTGCAATCCACAGGCACAGAATAAGACAAATGTTAGACACTTGATGTGAAAACTCGACTGTTTCCCCTGACATGCCATTGCACTTCAGCGTGTGACTCATCAGAGCTCAGGTTTGAGGTTTGTTCAGTAACATTTTGCCCGGACAAAGTGTCTTGACATGTGTGCTGCTGAGACAGCTTCTGTATTTTTGTACAGTAGCTCTTCATTTCTATTGTAATTGTTTGGTCAGCAAAGGGGAGACCTGCTTAGACTTGTCTGAAAAGGAGTTTTCAGGGGCATCATTAAACAGTTCCATGTAAGCACACATACTGCCCTAGTTTTCAAACTCAATGCAGACACAAGGCAATAACAAAAAAAAAGTCAAAACAGAATTATTCTTCTCTTTTATCGCCTTAATTGTATCAGTGGTGTTTTGTGTTTTCTCTGTTGGTGTTGGTTGCAGTGAACTCAGCTCTGTTGCACTGTTTGACTGGTGATGACTGTGACAGGTAAAACAGACAAAAAGATCTCTCTCTTTTTTTTTTCACTGTGTGACTCATGCAGATGCACACACGCGTGACGCGTGCACGGAGAGGAGCAGAGCAAAGCAAAGCACCTGATAAGCGTCAGGGATGTTTACTGTCTCCCCGTGTTCAGCCACATATCCAATGATCCCTTTCCCCCAAGGAACTTGAACTTCGTCTGAATTCATTGAGGGTAAAACTGTGGTCCCTGCGTGCACGTCAAAGAATTTGGACACCAGTGTCTTCTTGTTACCGGTCCCCTCCACTACAAACAAGGAGCACCGGTCTGCGTCGACCATGATACAAACAAACACCAGGATTTTGTAGCTCAGACTCGTTATATCCAAGTCGTTAGAAATGTCTTTTACAAGCTCCAGGAAAAACTCTCTCTCGTTGTGTTCTTTGAGGTAATATTTAAAATCCACGGCCGTGGACGGGTACTGGGGGATGTTGACTCTGGACTCCAGCAGTGCGCTCAGGATGTGCGCAGTGGTCGGGGGCAAAGAGCTCGCCTTCCTCAGCAGAGCTCTCCTCCTCATGCTCGTCAGCGGCTCCTGGGCCCTGGAGTTGACATGTTCGTCGTATGTCCTGTTCACATTGATGGCCTTTGATCTGGCGAAAGTTTTGCGCAGCTCCCTCTGCGAGGCTCTTCGCTGCAGACCATCACATTTGCTCGCCCAGCTGTCCTTGTGCGCGTTGGTCGTCTTCTCCTCTCTCGGCTCAGCTGGAGGAGCCGTCGCCGGACTTTTGCTCGCCTGGTGATTCTTGAGCCATTTCTCCACCATGCCATAATTCCCCTTTCTGTTCAGGTAGTCCTCGAACAACTCGGGATGCGAGTCCAGAAAACTTTCCACGTCAGAGAACACCATATTTGGCACTGCCATGGCTCTTCTTCTGATGGCCCTCAGTGAACCAAATCTATGAAGTCGCGCAGAAAAATACCATCGATGGGGCTTTTGCTGAGGGCTAAAGTGGAGAATTGTTTGAAAAGCACAACTTCCGAGATCCATATGCCGGGAACACCCCTTACAGTTCTGGCTGTGTATCCAGGTTCCACTCTGTGGGGAGAAGAAGGATGGAGACTCCCTTTGCGCACCACAACTCCCCTCCACATCATCTCCACATCGTCCACCTAATTGAACATCATTTTAAAACTGGTCTGAAGCATCCCGACGTGAGAGCAAATGCAGGCTCGCGTGGACTTTCACGGGCGAAAGGGAACCTGACACAGAGCCACAACCGAGCATCTCCGTCGTATGGGTCTTCTCTTGTGCAAATGACGCTGGCGGTGGTTGGCTCTGTCCCGCTGACGCGCGCGTCGTCACACAAACACGGGGAGCTCAGACTCGCCTCAGCAGTCAGCCCTCCGGCCATCTGAACCGCGTGCCCTCTTCTCTCTAAGTATGATGGAGATGATGCCGAGGATGTTGATCACCTCATCATCATCCACACAAGTGTATGGCATGATTTAAAAAAAACATCTAATTCATCAACATGGAGGATCACAGTGGTAATAATTATTACATTCAGCAATATTTCCCAGCTAATATAAATGTATGTGTGTAATAAAAGCACAGACCCACACCACCACCACCACCATACGGGTGCATTATTATTATTATTTCATGAGATTATGCTCCAGCACCGTCAACATAATGGGTTCCTCTGCGTTCCCAGTGTAAAGCCTTTGGTGATGATGGCACTGCAAAGCTGACAGGAGTAATCAAAGTGAGTGACTGCCGCCTGAAGACGCGTGTGTTTCAGCATCAATAATAGATGCTGCGACTCGCTTATTACATTCATTTCCATATCCGCCAAACTTTGTCAAATATGGGACTCTGCAGTAAGTCTGTATGATTTAGTTGCACAGCGGCGACTTTTATTGACACAAGAAGCATTTCAGAAAATCAAATTCCTATATACGTTATTACCGAGTCTCAGTGCAGGTTTGATGTTCGAACGCTAGAGGGAGCAGTACTCCACGACTTTGAGTAGGAATGTGGACGCAGTCAGTGGAGTTGTTCCCCCTCACTGAAGAAATTGTTTGGATTTAACTGTGAGATGATGATTCAAAAACAAATCCACACATCTTTCTTATGCCACATTTTTGCCTACACGCAGTTTGATTGAACAAAAACGCTCATGGTCAAAATGAAGAACCTGCTCAAGTCAAATGACCCCACAAAATTTGAACCTGTGACCCCAACCTCAAATAGATTTAAGGAATTTTAAGTGACAGTAGTTTGTCTATGCATGTGTCCCTGTGATGGGACACATATGGCGAACTGTCCAGGGTGTACCCCTACTATAGCCCTATGTCAGCTGAGATTAGCACAGCTGTGACCCTCATGTGGAGTATAAAGTGGCAGAAGATGGATGGATTTAAGTTACTTCATTATTTTAGAAAGAGAAGCTACAATTACACATAATAGAATACCACACCTGCCGTACTGCAGTGACTAATCATTAATATTTATCCATCCAAGAAAAACTGCTTGACAGCAACTTGAGGACTTGCATTCACTCTAGGATGGATCATGGGACATTATTCATCTCCACAAAAAAATCCTGCCATGTACAATTATTATTCTGGAAAAAATGTCCAGTCAAGCAACTTTCAAAGTCAATGTTTAGTTTTATTCAACTTGCAAATTCAAGGGGGACATATTAAGACCAATGGTGTGTCATCAAATTAGGAACAGGGGAAACAAAATTAAGACATCTCGAATAAATCATGAAAATAGAGACACACTAAATACTAGATGACAGTCAGTTGGCAAATATAATACACAGCTTCTCGTTTCTACATTCAGAATGCACAGTATAGGGTCTGATAATTTAATGGTACAAAAAAGGCACCTGTTAAAACCAGGGAATAAAATTCCGTCAATCACAACATTGGACCAGATATCAGAAACAAAAGCTGTGACAAAAAATGGCAACTTATGTCAACACCACTCAAGACTGCTTGTTGTTAAAAAACTAATCACAAGCCTCTTGAGCAGTTTGTCCAGATGCAAAAACTAGCAACGGTTAAGTGGAAGACTTCGTTAGGAAGTTGCAGACTTTAGATATGCTATGAGGTCAGTACGCTCATTCTTCTTTTTGATGCCAGCGAAGATCATCTTTGTTCCTGGAATGTATTTCTTGGGGTTCTCCAGATAAACCATCAGGGTGTCTTCACCCCAGATGATGCCTAGAAATAAAGTGAACAAGGAGGAGAACCATGTTTTAGATCAGCAGCAGATGATTTATACAACTATTTGAACACACACACACGAAAACTTACCCTTGCTTTTATTAGCATCAGTGTAGGAGAAACCTGGTGCTTGGCCTGTTTTGCGTCCAAACAAACCCCACAGGTTAGGTCCAACCTTGTGCTTCCCATTTTCTTCCACTGTATGGCACTGGGCACACTTCTGGACAAATGCCTTTTTACCTTTCGCAATGTCTGCAGGCATGATTTGTGTTCTGGAGAAACACACAGAGGACAGCTCACTTTAATGACCTTAGAATGTATGAATGGAAGGAGAGTACACTCCAAAATCATTTTTACACCGTAATATCAAGCTCATACTGGTAACTATCTATAATCTAGATTATTTTTTTATTCTTAGTCTTATTGTCGATATTTTTCTATATTGTACTCTCCCAGGTTTGAAAATAATCAATGTTTATTATTACCTTTATCTTTACTGTCATTACTAAATACTAAAAGGACTATCTTATCTTAAAAGCATTGTGCATCTTTGATGCATGACAAGTGGAAAACTTAAATGTAACTTACAGATAAGTTTCATGACATAACTGATTATTAAACTGTATACTTCTCTGTGTTAAAATCGTTCAAACGTAATATTAACAAAGACAATTACTTGTTTTTTCTGTTTGTTAAGTAATATTCTGGGTTATCATCACATGGAGTATAGATAAGAAAATAAGCCTTGAGCTTCAGACTTTTCCTTTCTTTGCCTTGTTGTAATGTAACAATTGTCACTGCACTTAAGTACAAAATTCACATATGTATCTGTACCATGTTATTTATATTTCTTGCAACCTTTACTATAACTCCACTACATTTCCTCTAACTATCTTTGTTACTCATAACAGCCAAATAAAATCAGAAGCAGAGCTGGTAATGGTCTGTAATTATACAGCGCTATTTTCCTATCTATCTTAGTTACTTATTACTGCCAAATCAAATCAGAAGAGGAAGAGTTGTATTTATATAGCACTTTTCTAGTCTTAATAAGCTGCTTTACACAACAGTCTTGCTCAGGGACACAATTATAGACTGGCAGGGTCAGAAATTCAACCCACAGCCTTCCAGTTGAAAGACAACACGCCCTACCACTGAGCCACCACTGCTCAAACCTAGCACCTCCACTTTAATACTTAATTTCAAACGTGTACGTTTTATATCAGAAAATTACTTTTGATACTTAAGTACACTACATGTCAGTGACTTCAACTTCTACACTTTCTGGGAGGATACTTGTTCTTTTACTCAAGTATGCCTTTTAGGCAATTAATACAAGACCGTTAGTCACATATTCACTGAAATTGATGTGTCTTTTATAAATTAACATCACAATTATGTGAGTCAAGTTGTTTTCATTTTAAAATGACAAAAAAAAAACATGTATTCATTCGACCACTAGGGGGAGTTCAGTTCCATGTTGCACAACTGAACCATTGTTACAAAACGGTTTTAGGTAATCTCACACATTGTACTGATAAGACAATGTAAACGGCACATTATCCATGTGTGTGATTGTTTTCAGATTTAGAGCTTAATGAAAATGTGGTCCGAGGTAAACTACATTTTTCATGGACCACTTATATCAAGTTAAATACAAATTTTCGCAAGTCTGTGTAAAATTAAAGTTTAAGTTACATTAATATAAATCTTTGTGATGTGAGTGAAGTGGACGTAATTTCGCCGAGAACACGTGCCTCGTAAAACGCCGGAAACACCGGTACCGGCTTTTTTTAGACCACGTTGCACACGAATGGAACCGGCAAAATCCGGTTTTAGTCGCATTAAATGCCGCAACACAAGTAACAACAACTAGAAGACAGCGTTACTGTTATCCTAATAACACGCTTACCTTTTGTTCACACGCTTCTAACGGCCTTCTTCAGACTTGTGTGTCTTCTTCCCACTCGTGACTCGCGCACACGTCCTCTCTGTGTGTGAGTGAAGGTTACTCCTTTACTGCCATCATACGTCATCAGTCAGCTGACCTGTTTCATCACGTCCTTCACCGGGTGCAGTTGTGTAACTTAACTGCGCAATTTGTAACTTGAAACCAAAACAAGTGATCGATCAACTGCTTCTGTCAAACAACGTCACAGACAGGTTTTTACACAGAATTGACCCAATATACTTTGTTCAGTACATACAGAGCTTAACAAATAAACACTTTAACAAACAAACAAAAAATAATTTCTATTTTAAAATGTAATTATTATTGTTTGCCATGCATTTTCAAATGCACTGTTTTCCAAAGAAAAGGGAAAAAAATGCATTTTAATCAATAAAACAAATAAAATGTCAAATTATAGTTATTTACGTGCATTCCTGAACAGAATAATTTGTTGAATATTGTGTTATATAAATATAAAAAGGGGGATTTAGTTGTTTGCCAAATATATAATTTAAAGAGTTCTAAACTATTTTTGTTTTCTCATTTTTATGAGCACAATTTGAGATGATGTGTCTGATGTGTGAACTGTTTGTTTTACAACCTAAAGTTAATGAGCAAATATCTAACCTTAGTTATCTGATTTTTAGCACAATTATTATATATCAACGGATGTTAAATATGATAAAGTTTTTGGCCATATAGTCCCGCTTTAACTGATATTGTTGAGTTACAATTATTTGCATTTACTTCATATAACTGACCTAACTGTACTTTGACTGTGAGTATATGCCTTACAAAGGTTCCTATATGGCTAAATGCATAATGTCTAGATTGTGTTACAATACCTAAATACTGTGTGATTGCATAAAATAAAAAGATGGTGTTGTGATTCTGAAGAATGATATTTAGCTGTTATTGCATTCAGTATATAGGAACGTTTTCATGCCCCAAAGATAAATTCTGACAGCAGTCAATAAAAAGGTAGGAAAAGTGCTGCAAGTAATATAAACAACAATGAACACAACTCTATGACATTTGTCCAGTGAAATCTGAGCTTCCTGCAAGGCCTTGGCATTCTATATATTCAACACATTCAATCTTCTGTTTAGATTTTGTCATAACAGTGCACACAGGGTGTAGTAAAGTTTTATCTTTGATCAGAACGTACTGTAATCTGTTAGTTACAAAGTCCAGTATCGACAAAACTGGATGACCAACAAATTGTGTGTATACTGGACGTTCTGACCTAAAGATCACAGACAGTTCTCGTCTACAACATCTACTCAACGACCATAATTTGCTCCCCACAGGACTGTGTCCTCTCACCTCTGCTTTTCATCCTCTACAACGATGACCGAGGGTCCAAGGCTCGCAGAGTGAAATGTGCTGATGAGAGTTGACGTGAGCAAGCCCACGGGCCATCTCTGCAGGAGTTAGTGGATTAGTGTGACAGCTGATTTTTGATGATTTGAACATCAGCTCAAGCTACAGTCCACAAAGACATTCTGCTTGTTCTTTTAGCCGGTGTTGTAATGTAACCAAGTACAAATACTTCGTTACTGTACTTAGGTACAAAATTGACATATGTGTACTTTACTTTGTTATTTGTATTTCTAGCAACTTGTACTTTTACTCCACTATATTTCCCTATCTATCTTAGTAACTTATTACTACCAAATCAAATCAGAAGAGGAAGAATTGTATTTATGTAGCACTTTTCTGGTCTTGATGATCTTTTATACCCATTCACACGCTGCAACATGGACACATACAGACTAGCAGAGCCAGGAATTGAACCCACAACCTTCCAGTTGAGCTAAGCTACCATGGCTCAACCCTAACTCCTCACTTTCATTGATACTTCTACTTGAGTAATATTGTAAAAAAGTGACTTAAACTTCTACTAAAGTCATTTTCTGGTAAGATACTTGTACTTTTACTCAAGTGTCTCTTTTAGGTACTTTATACAACATTGCTTTTATCTAAAGCATCAGAACCTTTTCCAGAACACACTCCATCAGTCTTCAGGACAGATATGGTTTAGAGAACACTGCCACAGTTTGTTCAAACAGTGTTGGACAACCTATAAAGACTCTCTCCCGTCCAAATGTGATCGGTAAACACGAAGATTAGATTATTATTATATATTATTAAAAAAAAAAACTAACTAAAACTAAAACTAATTATCTCTTTCATGTATTTGAGTGGTTCTCTCTCTGGCTGCTGACTATGCTGTCCCAGGCTACAGGACACAAATATCAACATTTGTTCTCAAGGCTGTTCAGCTCCTTAATACATTTGGTGTTCTGAAGTTGATGGCTATTGGTGGTTATTATTAGTCTTGATTTAAAAAGTTTCAGCAGATATTAGAGAGGAATGTTTTATCACCAACCCTGTAGAAGCCTCATCAAGACCCTGTAGATGGAATTTTACTTTATACTGTATCTTTTACCTTCTTGCATACTTTCACAAATGTATAGTCACAAATGTTTCATACAGACATTCCCCTTCATGTTCTGCAATGGAGAGCCACTCAATGAAAATGACCCATCGTGAACAGGGCTATTCTGGCACTGACGTCCTGTGGGACAGGTGAAAGCTTAAACTGGAGTGTGTCCAAGTTTGGGATGCCCACTGTGAAATCTGATATCCAGCCCATTTTTGAGACGGAGAATATGGGTCCACTCATCTGCACTGACGACTACTCAAGTTACTTTCCATGAGACCATCTCCATAAACTCTACAGCAGAGAAAACCCACATTTCAAAGGTTTGATGATCCTAGAAACTCTGCAAAGCGTGGAACAATTAAACAATGTTTGTTTTGTTGCCAATGTATAATTTTAATGAATAATAATCAGGATTGCCAGAACTGAGAAGCCATGTTGTGTTTACAAATGAAGAAAACATATATTTAGAGTTATATCTCTCCAGAACAAATAATATATAATGTAGGAGCCAAAGTCAAGTTAGTTTAGTTCAGGGGTAGGCCGGGTGGCTGATGCAAGATTTGATACTTGTTACAATGTAATTTCTTAACAGTTTGTTCCTTAGATAAAAGTGTAAATATAAATCTAAATGTATTCATTTAAGGCTTTATACTGTACGTACCCACGTACCACCCACATTCCACTCAATCTCTAAGGCTGACATTCTTGTCGTCAAAGTGTATGACCTATAATTCTACCTGCTCCGATAAGTGCAATTTGCATAGTGTTGTTAATGTATCACACTCTGTAAATCAAGTGTATACCATATGTGCATACTGATTAGGGTTAATCTCTATTTTCATCGTGCTAATGATGGTTAATGTGATAAAAAGTCGATGCGGCTGCAGGGACTGGAATGACTTAAATAACTCTAAGGCTGGATGCTCTCCTCTCAAAGGCGGTTTCTAAGGGTGTTATCATGGACCTTTACAAAGACAAAAATGCTGCTGTGTCTTTGTAAATGTCTTGTTAATATGGTTACTTTGTCTAGTGTTTATATTGTCTTGTCTGTTTTAAATCTAATTAATTTTTTTCCCTCTCCCTCAAAAGGCTGTTTGCCAGGCCACATTTATAATTAAGATTTTTCTTAATCTGTCCTGCCTCGTTAAATAAATGTTAAATAAATACAACAAAAATAATGACAATAAAACAGCATCATGTCAAATACATGCTAATGTTGTATGTATGCCACTGGATCTGACAGAGTGCTTGTTAGTTGGTCAGCGGTTGTGGGATGGATTGGTGAGAGCTGTTGCCAGGCAACCATTCAGGCTATTGTTACATGGCATAAGTAAAACAAAAAGGTGAACGCAGCATCAAGCAGCTAAAACCCTCTGAAGTGGGTGATTTTTTTTTTTTTACAGACAGCATTCCTTTTCAGTGTCTCAGTGTTTCAGTGTCCTTTTCATGACATTAAATCCATGGAAAATTAAGTGCTGAGTTGTCAGAGGACCTATCATAGTCTGTGTGTAATTTAATTATTATTATTATTATTATTAAGTGTTGGCTTAAGCAAACCAAAACGATCTGGCACCAGATTTAAAAACTGTGAATATTTACCTGTTGTTGTTGTGTGATTGTAATTTATAAATCTAATAATCTAAGTTGTTGATTTTTGGCAAGATTATTCCTATCTTTATTTCCCCCTGAGCAGTAAAACAGAAGTATCCAAAACCTATAGACTATTTTAAAGAAGCAACTGAAAACTTTCAGCCTACTGTATACTTGGTACTGTTGTAAAAAGATATATCCAGTAGATGATAGATACCTCATTGTTCCCTGTTTGCAGCAGCAGGCACTGTTCTTTTCTGCACACACTGTCAATAACAACATGACATCACATCACAACATTCACATTTTATTCACGTATACCTTGAACTTTGCTCTATGTCAACCGGACATTCTCATTATTGTTGAGCTTAAAAACTGCTTGAGGAATAAAAACATTTCTCCTCTGAAACACAGCAGCAGTAGTGTGCCTTAAGGACACAGTTATTTTTCCTCAAGAGCTTGTGTTGTGTCATAATAAGAAACCCTGTGGAAAACATGGGGTTAGCTATACTATTCACTGTTTTGGATACAGAATAACGCAGTTCCCCTTTGTGTCGTAAATGAAGTCAAGGTTCATAGAGGCCAGTAAGAATGCAGGTTGTACAGTTTTTCTGTTGCCATTACACTGCGCAAATAGTTTCAACATTAATCTATTTTAACACTGATTTCAAATAGGGTTGTTTTTTTTATTAATCCCAGGTTTGAGAGGTGAAATAGGATTATATTCTTTTGCATAAATTCAAGATATACTTACTCTAGCTTCACATGGATGAAGGAGAACCCACATTGTGACCTTAAAAGGTCATGAACACACACACACACGCATACATAAAAAAGTACAATGACACTATCCATGGCACCATCTATTATTTTATCTTGGGGACCAGCCATTCCCAGGGACAGCCCACAGCTGAGTCCTGAGAGAATTTTCAATAAATTTTTTCCAGCCTTTTAATTAAGATGTATTGAATAACACATGCATGAAATTAATTTGTGATTTATTTATCAGATATCTAACATATATTTCTTGGAAGTAGTAAAACAGTCCGAAATGTTACATTACTCAAACCTTTGTTCTTGTTACCATTTATATTGTGTAAACTGACCAATACTGACCATGCTTGGTCTTATTCTGTTTTAGTATTATCTTCTTTGTATTTTGTTAACACTAAATCTATCTTTTCATATTTGAAATCTTTATCACAGTATGTGCACAGTGTGTGTAATAATTCACCTTTTTTTTTTTAAATAACTCCTCTTTGTACACTTAATTACTCGGTACATCTTGTTCATAGTATAGAGGTAATAACAAATGAAAACTACAGTGTATATATATATATATATATATATATATATATATATATATGTACTATATATATATATATATATATATATATATATATATGTACTATATATATATATATATATATATATATATATATATATATATATATACATATATATATATATGTGTGTGTGTGTGTGTGAACAATGCCAAAGACAGTGTTTATCTTTAGACATTTTCTCTTATTATGTTAAGTGGTTTTTAGTGGGTTGTTGTTTATGTTGTACTCTTAATTTTAACCGACACCAGGCTCTTAACTATTGTTAAGAATATTAACAGAGAGTGACATGCTTCAAAACAAATCTTTAAAGTTTAAGATAGGGACAGTTATGGATGAGTCATGGGCTTCTCAGGCATTTATACCTGTTTTATCTATTCTTGCAACAGTTTGGATGCCAATGCCTCTGCAGGTGTGGCAATCCAGTGTTGTCTGCCCCCGCTTGAATTTTGGCAACTCCGAATCCGAAGGTTGTACGACTCCGTTGCCTTGTTTTATGATCAGCCAGTGTCCGCCCGGAGTCAAATCCATTCCGGTGATTTCTTCCCGCTCAAAGCCGATCTTGCTGCAGGGAGGAGCGAGTGGAGGGCAGCTGAGCTGAGCAGAGCATCATCACAGCCCGCATTCAAGGTAACAGCAGAACACAGCACTTTTTTGACTTTCCACACTGTTCCAGCCTCCGTCCAGCACAAGACTTTAACAAGAAGGAGCAGACATTTTGGATGTGGGTGTCTATTGAAGCCGCTGGTTTACTGTGAGCAGCTGGGAATCTCTGCCCAGTCAAGGGAGACCCCCCTCAATTGTTTCCTGCGCCAATAACTGTAAAGAGATGGTCATTACTCCGCAGCTGTGGTAAGAAAATAAGCCTTTATCTCTCTTTTTTCAGCGACACTGCTGCTTATACACAGGAAACGACCCGGTTATTACAGTTACACGTTAAAATGAAGGGGCGGGAGAGCCTCCTTAATATTCATCCGCTCACACACGGAAACCCCAGCATCTCGTCCCCAGCTATTGACGTCCAGTCACCGACGAGCAGCCAGACGTGAGCACCTTGCCACTTATCTCAAACACAGGAATGATGATGTGTCCTATATGAACCATATCACAGTAACAGCAGGGACGTGACACTCATATGAGGCTCATATAGGACCCTCCTCTCCCCCCTCCCCTTCAACAAAAACATGGAGGCTGTAGTGGGGTGATGATGAAACATCCAGGCAGCCCAACTCTCTAACTGACTCTGGGCACACAATGCGTCATTTTGACCTTTTTTCCGAAGTGATAAATGCCTGAAAAGCCCATGACTCATCTATAACTGTCCCTTTCATATGATTTTGAAGCACATCACTCTACACAATACTCTGAATATAAAATATATACAGTAGGTTTTTTTGTTTGGAAGTGAAGAGCCTAACATCAGTTAAGATTAATGGGTACAACACCCCCCACACACACACACACACACTAAAAACCTCTTAGCATAGAGAGAAAATGTCTAAAGAGAAACTCTGTGTTTAAAATTCACAATAATGATTGTCCTTTAAATTATGAAGCTGATAAAGTGTAAGTTTCTGTCCAAAGGCATCCAAGGCCTTACATATAGGAATTGTAAACATCCTGAATTAGTACATGGCTGTCTTAAAAGTTAAAAAATACTTAATGGCCTTCCACCAAAGACAAAGATATTTATTGTAAATTTTGAATAGTAAGGCTCACAATGCAGCATTCTCCTTTTTTATTATGAACTCTATATTGTCTTGTCAGAATCGAATATCGTCAGCGACATGACACTGGTGTAGGACCCTCCTCTCCCATCTACTCTTTAACAAAACATGGATGCTGTAGCTGCCTGCATGTTTTTCTCTCTGAACTGACTTTGAACACTTGACATTATGACCTTTTTACCTCAGCTTCACGGTTTCCTCCCACTGTCCCACTGGATTGACCTGCCATTGTGTGTAAGAGGAATATTAATGAGAATGTTCTCTCCACTCTGTAGTCCTCTCATTGTGCTGTCGGTGTGGTGATGCGAACGGAGAGAGAGTTGACCAACTTCTGTTGAGCCACTCACAAAATTTGCTCCACAACAACACTCGGTCTGGTTTTTCAAACTGAAGGTCAGCCTGTGACTTTGCAGCTGTTTTAAAAACGACACAGATTTCACATACATTTAAGACGAGCTGTAGGGATGAGCCAATATAATACTCTGTATCGGTGACTAGGGATGGGAATCGGTATTGGTCATCTGGTCAAAATCACTGGAAAATCCAATAGAATCCAAATCCAATACTATATATCGCATGCTTCACTATGCACAGACTGTAAACAAAATAATCAGCAAAAGCATTTTAGCTGAGTCATGTTTGGGCTGTTTATTATTTTAGGAGAACAATATTTGTTTCACAGTTGGAGAATTATGTCTTTGAAATGACCCTAGAAATGGCTTTATAGTTCTTAATGGTCTAAAATGACTGTATCAGACTTATATTGGTATTATTGGTATTATCGGTATCGGACACAAAAAAGTGATATTGTCCCATCCCTATTGGTGACAGACTAGCCAGAAATACTGTACTATTGGAATATGATATTGGAAAATGAGCAAAATCAGAAACGATCCGTAAGTCTTAAATCGTAAATGCTTGACTAAGCTCAGGCCACATCCACATTAGTCCATTTGTTTTTTGTTTAAAAATACATATATTCTGTCCGAATTAGGTTTTTTTTTCCATGGCTGATGCCAATGTCAATTTTTAGAAATCAGGGCAGATGATGGCTGATCTGACTTTTCAGTCTTCATTTTTTTTATCTGCACTGCATTGCTATTATTCTATATACTATAGATAATATATGATATGTGGATGAAAAAAATAAAATTTTAGAGACTTAAGGGCATTTATCAAGCCTGTGACAAACGATATTTCGTTAATTGTAATAATTGGCTGAAGAACAACAAAGCAGTATTATGATGCTCATAATACTGTATATGAGCTTCCTTCCTTTCCGTACTTGCTTCCTTTATTAATGTTAAAACTGAGGAGGAACGACTCATTAACTTTGCTGACAGAATCAATGAGCAATATGTGGCTCTAAGGACAACCACTCATCTGTAACTGTCTCTTTCATTAGCTTTAGAAGTTTCTATTCAAGAATCACCAGCTAGTGACTCTCTGTTTTTGGATGATTTGCTTTCATGGGAGTAAATAGTCTGGTGTCATTTGAAATTCACAGATGAGAGTGTATAACATAAAAGCAATAAATGAGCCAAACATCTAAAGGTAAACTTGTTGTTCGGTCAGAAACACAATATATAGTGTGACGTTTAAAAAAAGGTATTACACCAAGTTGTGACTGGATCAGGACAACAATTCAGTATCAAGTTTCAGTTCCTGACAGTTTTTTGTTTTTTGTTTTTTTTTAATGTGGACACAAATATGTTCCTCTGTGATACCCAGCTCTACCTAGATGATGTAATGTTTGCAGTGCAGGCTGAACTGGCTCTGTCCAGTTGGTGTTGTTTAAAAAGAAGAAAGGACAAACCTATTTTCAAGAGATGCGCTTACTGCTTCCAGATGTCATGCAAGATTGACTTGATGCATTTAGCCTGCCATGGTATGCCCAAGTAAATGGTGAAAACACCACTGTGCTGATCGATATGCATTATTAGTCGGTTGTAAATTCAGACAATGGCTGTCCTCGAAGTCCCTGTAATATAATCTTGGGACATGAGTCTGCTTTTGTTTGTCCGCTTTAATTATGCAACAGAGAGGGGAGATCAGCAAACTTAGTACACTGTACACTGCCGGTCAATAATGTGTTATCGTGGGTGGTTATGGATGTGGTGACAACATAAGCATCAACGTCTTTACCCTCATTTTAAAGCAGAGGTGCCGTAACTCTTCACGGTGTTCTGTCTGTGATGCAGCTATTTACATTTTTGTGATTTAATGTGCACTAAAAACAGCCTACAGTCACAGTAAATTATCCAGGATAAACTGGTGCCACAGTCTGGAGATGCAGCCAATAATACATCTACATATACAATGTGATCAGTGAATCATTATTGATCTCTTGAAAATTTGACTTTTTACCTGTCACCTCCACTAAAGCCAGAGCTGATATTTACAAATGGTCCTGGAACCTGTATTCTTTTAGCATCTTGTTCAAAGCTTTCGGTTTCCACAAAGCCACAGGACTGGAAATTCATGTTGGTCTTTAGTCATGAAAGCAGAATAATTCACCAAATTCTTTGCATAATAACAAACACAGTAACTGTAATTGGAACTGTATTGCATGCGATACATTACTCATGAATTGACCTTCATTTCCTGTGACCCATCAAATACTTAAATATCAATCATTCAGCTCCATCAGGTGTCAGTAAAGACAGGCTCTTTCACAAATTAAAAAAACTATTGTTTTTTTAATATTACCACTACAACACAATAAAATAAGTGATCACATGTAACAATAACGAGCTGCATTTTTGTTTAAGTTATATTATTAAGAACATATTGGGCACATATGGTGCCAGTGTCTATAAATTAAGCCCTTGTATCCAGTTAATGACCCACTTATTAGATCAATTTACTCAACTTGAGTCTCCAGAGTTTAATCAACACTGTATGAATATTTGACTTTGGATCGCAATAATAAACAGTAGGTGGCTCATGTCAGAGGTCAAGTCATCTCTCACTACTAAATGAGGAGCGTGTAATGAGACACAGTTGTTTCATGTGCGTGGGTGCATTTTGGGGAAGCAGAAGTGAAAGTCTTTTCTTGTCTATCGAGACATTTCATGGAGGTGGAGCTTCACAACTGTTGACTTTGTTGTGTGTTACACATTGTGATAAAGAGGCACGTGGCAGTAATGCACTTTTTTAATATATACTGTAAGTTATTTTGATTTGCAGACCATCAGCATTTAGGTCTGATGGTCCTAAATGCTGGATATTTTTATGATGGATTGTTTGATTCTGGATTCTTGTGTTAGCTGGTGAATCAGTAGTCTCATTCCATATATTCGTGAATCTCACTGTAGCAGTGAACGTGACCGTTGCTCGTCTGGTGGCATTTTGCTCTAAACTGAGGCAGTAAAAGAATGTCGCCAGAAGGGTCTTTTTGCTCAGACTGTTACATACTAGTGTCATTGTGGCCTCTTGCAACTGAAGGCTTGTCTTTGTGCGGAAGTCTGTTGAAACACTGCAGCCACAGTCCATTGTATGAACCATAGACTTTCACAAAATGCGTGCATGAAACTTGTACAAGTTACAACTTAAGTCATTGAAGAGCTAGACAATCATTTTACTGACTGTGTTTTGTAAGTCAGTCAGTCATCATCTAACCGCTTTATCCTCCACCAGAGGGTCGCGGGGGGTGCTGTGCCAATCTCAGCTACATCGGGCGATAGGCGGGGTACACCCTGGACAGTTCGCCAGTCCATCGCAGGGCCACACACAACTAGAGACAAACAACCATTCACTCTCACACTCACTCCTACGGTCAATTTAGAGTGTCCAATTTACCTACTCCCCACTTTGCATGTTTTTGGACTGTGGGAGGAAGCCGGAGAACCCGGAGAGAACCCACGCACACACGGGGAGAACATGCAAACTCCATGCAGAAAGGCCCTTGTTCCAACTGGGGCTCGAACCCGGGTCTTCTCGCTGCAAGGCGAGAGTGCTAACCACTACACCACCATGTGGCCCACTGTGTTTTGTATATATTTTAAATAATCAAATGTAAAGGAAAAACCGCACAAATCCAGACACGTCTTTAAAACTATAGCTCCTCCTTAAAAGTAGTGAAACACCTGGCTCATCTTCTCCCTGGATAATTTTTACAGTACATTTATTCTTTAGTGTGTGTGGTACTAAATTTGGCCTATTGTAACAGAATGGACTCAGACTTGACTGCAGTGAGACAGCATGTTTAATTCAAACACACGTTAAAAATATTTACCAACCACAACTTGCAAAAAGATAGCACAGTGTTTGGTTTGACACTGTTCCAGAAGTGTCACTCTAGTATGTGCATGGCTGCATCCCCCTGCTTATGAAGAACCATAATCATGGTGACTGGATTTAGAAGATTATGCTCATGACTAATCAAGTCCTCGATAAATGTTCCTCTACATGGCAACTGGCTTCAGCAGGAGCTGCTCTTTGTCTGTTTGTCACCACATGCTGTAGGTCTGTAACGTTTTAGCAAGCTGGAATTTTAATGTACCTACAAACTGAAAAAGCATGGTGTTATCTACTGCGTTATGACAGTTGTTCTTCTCCTGTCAGCATGAGCTATCAATAATTGTTCAGCTTTATCAGCAACAGAGGGTTTGGATTTATTTTATCATGTAGGTCACATATTCAATAATGCAGTTATTCTGTTCGTTTTGCAAAGGTAATTTAAACAGCAACTCTATGTGTTTTTGGTATTTTCATGTTTTGACAGTTGACAGATTTGAGCTGAGAACTACAGTGTAGCCTGAATACACAGTCAGATGAACAGTGCATTAAAACAGTCAGGTTTACATAGAAAGTGCTCTTCACGTGTGCTTCCTTATTAGGTCAAGGAGAGTGACTCCATTAAATAGGCTAAGTGGCATACACTATCATACAGTGGCTTAGATCCTAGATGGCTTAAGACAGGGTGGGGATGATGACGTTGTCATAGTATCTGAATTATAGATGGTAGTGTGTGTGAGTATACTGCAGCGTTGCATGTCAGGATGCCTCGTCATGGCACTACAAGGAATACTTAATTCTTTTATCGTTCTAGCGATTTATTAATAGAGCCTGACACATTTGTCAGGTGGCTGTTGTATGCACTGATATGACCACATTTATTTTTCATGATTTTGTTGTTATATAGAGACCCAGAAAATAAATGTCAACAACCCAGAAAATGTCCACATTTAAGAAGATGAGAGATCAGAATACTCTTTTTAATTATTTAAGAAAAATAACAATTAATGAATTATAAAATAATAATCAAGCGGGAGAAGCAAAAGCTTTTATAGTCCCGCCCCCATTACCTACAGTATACATATATTCATTGTACAATACATCATTTTTCTTTCTCTTGACAAAAACATGTTTCAGCATCAGGTAGCACTCAGTTTTGTTTATGGCTAAATATCTTTGTGATTAAGTTTTGATTCACAGTCACCACTATTTTCTTTTTTAATCAGCTGATATATCTGTGTAAGAAATTTTCTCTACCTAATATCAGATAGTAAAAAAATCTATATCAATAGAAAGGTTTCATCTAAATTCCTAGAGCCGAGTCTAAGGTAATGATACCAAAGTGCTTTCCTGAGCTAGCATTTAGTCATATTTGGTTTAATATCACAAAAAAACCCTCTCAACAGAGCAGCTGTTTTGTATTTCTGCTTGAAATGATTACTTACTGAACAGCAATGACACAGAGACCAAAAATAGTTTTTACAGTCCACCAGTGCAACCAGTTCTTTCCCCATTTTCATTTATTGTGGAACTGCTCTTTTCCCAGTGTTATTTTTCTGAGTTAATTAGACTTTTGCCCCAAGGGAAATGAATGAATGAGCAATGGATGTTTCTTTCTGCAGTATTACTCATATCCGTCTCTCAGCTTGTGTTTAAACAGTGCATCTTTTTCATCCACTAAAATATCTCATATCTCACTGAGTGTCTCAGTTTGTGAATTGAACAGGGTTTTGTTTTGTTTTTGAGCAGTTTTTTTTTCACGTCTTGCATTTGATGTATGTTTCATCAGTGCTGGAAGCTCCTGAGAGTTCACACAGTTATACTGACAGCAACTCTGCAGGAAGTGTTAGCATGGTGCAACTCCTCGTCACTACTTACACATAGACATTAAATGCCGGACATTAAATGCTCTTTACTAGACATTTATAGAATAGCTCTGCTACTAGATTCTCATGTTTATTGAGTTGGTTGCTTAGGTTGAACTAGTTTGTAAGATTGTTCAGAGCTGTAAATGGTTTCTACTTTCTAGTATTGATTTGGTACCCTCACTGTGATTACTGTCATTATCTTAGGAGCTTGAGGATTTATTTCTGTAGGAGACAGTGACAACAGCCATGAATGAATGAACATGATGATCCACCACATGTCCTATTTGTAAACACAGTTCAGCTCCTTGATGGACAAAGATATACTGATTACCTTTTAAAGTAGGGGATGGATGCAGTTAGAATCCCAGGTCAGTATAGGTTTAGGTTAGAGCTGAATGATGGGCACAAAATAAGCGACAATTTTCCAGATGAACCACTTATCATGTCATTAAATTCTCAAGAAAACCTGTGAAAAAAAACACCAGTATACTTTTCAGTTTTTCGAAGGGGTCAGTTTCCTATTGAAGGGACTTCATGCAGCTAAACCATTTGGTTTTACTGTGTTATCCTTTGTAATCCATGTATTATTCATGTTACCATTATACATTTTGTTGAATAATAAAACCAATAAATGAGTTTGTCAATGAAATTGATAGTAAACTGAGTCTCTGGGTTCTGAATTGTCAAAACAGAATAAGACAACATTTTGAATTAGAAAAAATACTTAACCGATTAAATGAGGGAAAATAATCAATTCAGTATATTAATCAATAATCACAATAATTGTTCAGTCTGGTTTTAAAGTCACTTTGTATTCAAGTACTTTTGCATGACACGCTGTGAGCATCTGTGAATATATTGATCCTGATGGAGGATACTTCTAAAAGCACACAGTCATTCTAAAAATTAGATTAATTAGCTTTGATCAGTAGCAGTGTTGGCATAACAAACCAAACTGCAATACAAGGCTATGAGGAAGGTTAAGTAACAAGTGTGTGTCATGGAGTAAATTTCTGACCTTTGTTTTTCAGATGAACAGCGAACAGTGAGTGTGAAGACGTGTCAGAGGATGCTTCTGATCTGCAGGGCCCAGTGCTGAGGGAGGTCCACAGAGACAGAGACAACTGGCCAGTGCCCACAATGTCTTACCACCAACACTACCAGCGAGGCCCCCATGGCCGGACCATGAGCTCTGAGGAGCGGTGCACCATGGCAGTCAAGACCGCCACACCTGTTCACAAGAGCGCCTCCTCCTCTTCTTCATCCCAGCGCGACAGCCGGCAGGTACTTTTCAGGCCACAGGAGGGGAAAAATCATATCATGTTCATTTGAATGAAAGTAGCTCGATTCGAGGTAGGGAGTGGAAGTTATTTTCAGCTGCTGCAGTCACTGGGGCATGCAGCCGGCTAAAAACAGGCAGAAAGAAATCATGTAAATAGTCAATGTGTGAAAGAAAAGACGCAGCAGTATCTAGGTGCTGATGAGAACACGGGGTACACAGGCTCAGAGACTCAGAGATTTTGTGTCATAATAAGCTCCCCTGTATAAAAAAAAAACAGTAGAGTCAAAGCTATTCTCAACACCCCTTCCTGATGGTCAAGAAAATGGGATGGTGGTGTTTTTTTAAAAAAAAGCAATTTGTTTTATTGCTTAAGTTAAAACCAAAAAGTTGTCAATAAAGTTCCGGTAGCTGATGTCACACATTCCTGTCATGCAACAGTCAAAATCAAATTAATACCATTTTGGCAGGAAGCTGTGCTGTTCAAATCCATAGGTGTATATATACCAGAAAACTAATTTAGCAGGCAATATGCCTTTGGTGGGTGTATTCATAAAGGTGAAGATGGTGGATAGCTGTTGTGCCCCAGACACAAAGGGGAGAACATTTTATCAGACTCCAATTAGATCCTAAGAGGCAGCAGGGGTAGATCACTGCCATAAAATGTGGTTGAAATGAACAAAGAAGATAAAGCGATTAACTTACAGGCATCAGATTTTGTTTGTGTACTTATCACTTCATATCAGGTACATAAATGAACATTTATGTACCTTCATTTTGGCATACTGAAGGTATAGATTAATGTCCACTCCGGCTATTACCGTAAAAAGCACCCTGGGTGCAATATGACAGTCAGTTATATTATATTCTACCAATATATTGCTCCATCACTGTGGGTTGTGCCTGATGAACTCAGCACTGGCACCATTCATTTTTGCAAAAGCTTTTCCTGCCAAAAGGACGGCGTAAACTGATGTCCGGAGCTCTGTTAAAAAGACATTTCATACTGAAAGTAAATAAAGAACCACTGATTGATTATTTTCCATCATTTATTTTAAAATATGTTGAAGAACTTAGCTCCTTTTCTTAATTTTACTTAAAATGGAAGAAATAATCTCAGTTATCTCTCAACATGTAGGACAGCACAAGTCTAGATTCTGACATGACAGAAATCCACCTAATCATCTGATAGCTTCATTGTTTATCATCCATTACCCTAAAACTGACCTGCAAAAGTTTGCAGATAAATTCAGACATATCTGTCTTGTCAGATAATGGTTAATGATTAAGTTGACTCCCGGCGAATAGTCAATTCAAAGAAACAAACTATCAACCCGAAAAGACCTTAACAACAGATTAGGTGATTAATCATCTGAGTGAAAGCAGTGCAAACTCATAGTAAATAGTGGCATTGGGTAAATACTGAGATGCGCTCACAGGACAGTTTGTTTAGTCCTCTGCAGTGAGCCATCTGAAGCCCCCAGCCCTCCATACCTCACTGAGCTGCTGTGTCACGGTGTCTACGTATAAACACGACACCGAGACTGGAATATGTGACATCACAGCTTTTCCGTCTGCACTCGGTCATGAATATTTCATGAGGAACAGGCGGAGGCTTGGTGCTCCACCAAACATGTGGCACACTCTGGTATGCTGTGTGGGAGCCCAGCTTGCCTCTGTGGGAGACGACTGTCTAAGGAGAGAGGGAGAAGTGGGGCCAGTTTCAAAAAACTACATCAAAGACCTGCCACATGATGAAAAAGACGGTTAATACCTCCAATCCATCTCTTCATTGTTCCTTTCTTTATTGTTGCATACCTGCTTTTGAAAAGGACGCCTTTGTTGGTGAAAGGGCTCAATACTTCATCTGTTAATCTTAAAGCTGCTGTCAGTTAATGTTTCCATCATGCTTAGACTATGCAATTGTACTAGTGGGGAATCATTTTATTGACTGAAGTGTGTCTGCCTCTGCTATGCTAGGTGGCAGTACACCCACTTTCAGCTTGTTAGAGGTAGGTGCTTTCCAGTTTAGTTTGCGGCTAGTTGTTAGCATGTTATATGCCATTCCGATTTTTTCCTACTTTTAAATATACTGAATTTTGCCATGTTTTTGTCACTGTTGTCCTATATTCCTATGTGTACAGGCTTCTTCTATTTTTTCTATTATTGCCCAGGCCACATAGAGTGTGACTCTGGCCCAACTGAATGGATAAATACGGTAGTAACTAAACTCCAGATTGAATGCAATTTCAGTCAAACACTTTTTTATGTCATGAAAAAGATTAAATTGCTCTTTAGTCCAACAACTATCACTGATATGGAAGCATTTGGTCATTTAGGTCGTTTTCACAACTAATAGTCTGCTAGACTCGGTACGATTGGAGACTCGGTTCAATTGGGGGTTGCAACATTCAGCTGGTCCGAGTTTGCTTTCACACTGCACTTTAGTGAAACAAACCGAACCTTTTGAATAACCTATTCCCCTCCTGAGGCAGCGATGCATCAAGAATTACTGAAGGAAAAGACAAGACAACAATGAACAAGAAAACTCGCTCATCTGTTGGTTAATGCAGGACAACTTCTGTTTCCTCCACATAAGTGCAAAACATGGAGCTGCATCAAATCCTTTTATCTGAACATACGGCACATATACGCTGCAACAATGGACATTTCTCCCGGCTATCGTTCTCCACACGGGTATGTTGTGGTTGTGTTTACCCACAATGCCCTGCGTTGTAGTCTGCTTCCTGCATTTTGTTCACTTGAAGTGAAGCGAGACCTATGTTTTAGGCCACTGAACCATTAAGTGAATCTGTAAACACGCCTGGCTGAGTTGAATTTAATGACATTTTGCAAAGTTTTACAAAGATGGATAAACCTCAGTTGTGCGTAACCTTTGTAGCAGCATTATGCTGCATCACTGTTTGCTTGGTGTGTTTTGTACCACACACTGCATTGTCTTGAGGAATGTCCTGAGGCTGCATTGTAGACACAGAGAAAGACCTTAGCTAGCTTGACTGGGTCTCAGTTTTTGAGGAAAAATCAGAGAGTGGCATTCTGTTGGGGGGGGAAGACTTAATGAGCTCCAGCCCCCATTTTTCAAATCAATACATATTCACTTTCCTCTCTGCTGACAACTACTGTTTTCTCTCATGAGAGCAATTAGAGGCACAACCTGCTGACTGTCTCTCGCACACACTCTTAGTCTGTGTCTGTGGATCAACACATTACATAATAAGTTGTAACTACGATTATCCATATTATGACATTTGTTCGGTTTAGAGATTGCAGGAGGTATAAATAGAATCATGCACTGGTTCCCTTGATATATGAGAAACGGGAAATCAATGGTGTGATCATCAGTTGCAGTAAGATGATTTATTTTCATAATCGTCACTGAATATACAGAAGTTATTGCTGATGAAGGAATGATGCTGCACTTCCCCTGACAAGATGAATTGTATCATCATATATGTGTTAGTAAATTAACAATAAATCAGTCTAATGTGCTGGTTTGAGATAACTCTTCAATACAACAGTTGAACACCACACCTGAGCTTCTGGAAGTAGTGACAGAGATGCTGCTGTGAGGAAGACACATCTTCTCCTGATGCAGCTTTGTGACACACACACACACACACACACACACACACACACACACACACACACACAGGGGCTGTATACATGAGTCAGGCCTATGAGTATTAGTATTAGGGGTAAAGGAGTGAGAGCGAGGACCCTCTCAATTCTCTGGGACAACTGGTTAATTCACTATCACAAGTGAAGTGAAAATAAGAAATGTATTCCATAAATATTTTCATTGCTACAACAAAATTAGTTTGTTAGAGAGTTGTGTATGTAGCTATTCTCTAATTGTGTAGCCATCCTCTATAAGATTTTTAAAAATAAACACCTACAATGTTTTTTGTCACTGTCTTATTGTATTGACCCTTCAGTATATCAGTATATATACTCTCATTCCCAAGCAGTTTACACTCTTGTCATCAGAAGTCAGAAGCTTTTGCACTGACATATATAGTGCTGATTTAGCCAAAGGTGTCCCCAAGGAATGTTTGTCCTTTCTCTTGCTCACATAGACCTTAACTGTAATAGTTTGATTGATTGTAGTATTAAAGGCTGTGCTGTGCTGCTGAGTGTCACTGTAGGTGGTTTTGGCATATGAAACTGACATAAAAAAACTTTTTTGTTGATTGATTTGTCCTTTCACTGTTTCATTTGTTTTATACAGTTTATAAATATATATTAATATTTCCTGGGAATAGGACAGGATAAAAAACATAGTGAATCAAGTCAGTCCTAATGAACAGGCTTATGGAACATTTAAAAAAGAGTTGTAGCAGAAAAGCAGACAGCTTTTTACTGAGTGAGCCACAAGATCTTTCATTGAAAAGGAAAAGCTCACCCAGAGGAACCGGCTCATTCAACCTTAAATTATTCTGCAGTGAGATCAATGAATGTGAGCGGACTGCAGGAAATCACTTTGGCTCAATTCCAGTCTGTTTTCAGGGTCAAAAAACAAAAGCTAATTCTTTGATTGTGGCAATATTGCCGACAAAGACGCCACATACTTTTGTATTAACATGGTTAATGGTTCTGTAGCATGTTCCACATCGGCAGTTTGTGGGTCTGTATGGTTGATTGTCAGTTTGGAACTTAAAACTTTACCCAGAATATGCTCTGAATTGAAATAGTTGCTGCAGAAGCTGTTCTTTATTTAGTGTAATATTGATTAATCAGTTTAGTGCCCATTAAGTGTCTGTCTGTAGTGCCTCAGATAAGACACAGGAAGTCCGTCTGGAATGGTTCTCATGCTATCTGCTTTTAGAGGCTGGTCGTCATGTTAAATGCTGTTATGTTGTAAAAGGAGATGTGTTGATGTATTGATCATTTCACAGGCACCATTATATAGTTGAGTTCTTAAAATGACTTAATCTCTGTGAGTAGACCGCTGCCTTTTATGTTATGATTGCTGTGAGGGGTGATGTACACTTTGCTAATGAAGTCAATCTGGTCCACATCCCTGGTTGCACAGGGCCACTGAAAAGGAGAGGCCACCATCGTTGGAGAAACACAACCTCAGTACCAGACAGATCCATTTGCATGGTCATTAGATTAAACAAGCTGTTGTCTGCACACCAAGGTCAGGTGACGTCATGCTGTTTTGAGAATTGCCTTATCACATCATGCAGTGAAAATACAGGCTAGTATTAAGCATATTTTGCCTGAGAACCTTGTCCTTGTTGGGCTGCTACTATTGATTAATTGCATTATTGATTCATCTGTCAAATCTTTTAGAAGATTTAGTTTTTCCCCATTTTTTTACTGTCAGAGCAGAGTAAATAAACCAGAAAAGTTTATAATTTACAAATCTAAAACCAGATAATTTTAGAAAATAAGATCTATTGAATCTCAAAATAGTTGCAAGGGCTCACCTGCCCCTACCTGACCCTGCCATCCCTCTACTCCAGAGGTGTCACTTTGATTTACACACCCTGTAGAATCAGGAAGAGCACAGTCAGGCGAAAGCTAATGGGGTGGAAATGCTGAGAAAGCAGGGGAAATTTGGATGGGGCAGTATTTCTTTAAATGTGTGGCACAAGGGAAAACAAACAAGTGTATCCCTGTTGTTTTCTCTCTCTGTCAGACGGTGGACATTTTTTTTGTGTGTTTTTTTTAATTGTCACAGTAGGTGTGTCTCCTGTTGTCTTAGCGTTATGGAGAAGTAAGTGGATTAGTCACTAACACTGTTGTATTTCTCTCCTCATTTAGGAAGGAGACAGCTGGGAAATCATTGAAGGGTTGAAAATTGGACAGAGCAATGTCCAGAGGCCTGATAAACATGAGGGTTTTATGTTGAAGAAGCGGAAATGGCCACTGAAAGGCTGGCACAAGGTAAGATCTACAGGCAAAATGAGACACAAATAAACTTTTGCTGCATTCAAACACAGATCCTCCCTGAATGTTAAAACAGTTTTCCAGTAAAGTGCTTTTGTCTGGAAGACGTTCCACTTTTTCATTCGCCTGGTCCCATGCTCTCTGGGTGTCCTTCAAAAGCTAAGTGGAAATGTAATTTGAAGTTGCCAACTTGCCAGCATCAACTTAAATTTTGTTTCCTCAAAACGGGTACAACACACAACATTAATGTCCTACAGCTGATTAAGAGGGAATTAACTATGGAAGACAATTCATTTGTACCATTAAATCAGCTCTAATGTGGTCTATATTAAATGTTATTTAATCAACACGTTATTTTTATGCTTATTTTCTCTGCAGCGCTTTTTTGTTCTGGACAATGGTATCCTGAAGTACTCAAAGTCCCCCATTGATGTAAGTAATCCTGACCATATCCCACAGGCACAGACAAAGCAGGCCAGTCTGTCATCAGCTTGGCTTTGGCAATGAGTCAGCAGAAACATCTGCAACACAGAGCATGATGGTCAGTGTGTGTATGGACGCTATGTCACTGTGCAAGAAAACTAAGAATTTAGAATAGTAAGAATAGACTTGAAAAACCAAAAGTATCCCGCACGATTAAGATTCTTTACTCACTTTAGGTCATGTTTCATTTATACCAATTTAAAGCTTTTGACGTTGGCGTGTTATGAACTTATTGGTAAAATAAAAACTGAGGGTCGTGATAGGACTTTTAAACCTTGGTAATCGTAATTGATCATCAAAATGCATTTAAATAAATGTTCTGTATATCAAATAATAAATCATTTAACTGATTCCATGGCTGTCATTTATGTGCCGCATTACAAGAAATTCAACTAATTGTAATGCTAATGGTAAAATCTCTTGCCTCAGCTCCAGAAAGGCAAAGTGCATGGCAGCATTGACGTTGGCCTCTCAGTCATGTCTATCAAAAAGCGGGCTCGTCGTATCGACCTGGACACAGAGGAGCATATCTATCACCTAAAGGTAACGCTGATGGAAAGAGTATTAGAATGTCATTTTAACATCACAAATGGCGGTTTAAGAGGTTTTAAGCTCTGTGTGTATCCTCTTCTTTTTTAGGTAAAATCTCAAGAAATCTTTGACGCCTGGGTATCAAAGTTGCGTCATCACCGGCTTTACAGGCAGAATGAGATCGTACGATCTCCCCGTGATGCCACCATGCGAACATTTCCTCCCCCAGCTGCCATGGAGTCTACCCAACCAGCTGCAAGTGTGGTTCATGAAGCAAAGGTCAGTCGTCATAAACATATTTTGAAGTGGCTCTTATCTAATAACTCTTTATAGAAATTGGTTTGCATGATTGCATTGCTGACAAAACATAATCAGTAAAAAGACTTTAAAATGGCTGTAGTACATTACACCAACAACAGAGCTTGGCAAACAATGAACAAATTTGTTAGGGAGAAATGAATATTTCCAGACATACAATATGACACTTGCTTACTCAGTTGGGATGATTTATCACAAACACAAGCAAATGGCTCAAAACGTATTGACATATTGGTTGTGTAAAGCAGCAACTGAACAACCTCCACATCTGTCTTCATGCCTTTCAACTCACAGAGGACTCTGCCCCTCAGACTCACATATCTGTGAAGCTGGCCACTGCACTGTTTGGCCATTACTGTATAACAAACTCTTTTGCTTTTCTTGTGCATGAGTATAAATGGCAATGGAATAGCGTTGTGTGGTTTGATCGGAGCCATTTTTTAAAAACTGTGTTGGACTAGAATCACTTTTCATCTTCTGCAGTTCTTTCATAAATGTGGTCTCTTGCTGTGCTTAGAATAGAGGACAGTCACTTATTCAAGAGGGGTTTGTCATGGGGAATGAGATCACCTAGTTATGTTTATATTACTGGAAAGTAGGATATTATTAATATTAGTGTAAAGGAAGTAAAATTCAACAAACAGGACTGTGTCTGTCTTGTTTTGCTGTGTCCTAATGCATCATCTTGTGATATTTTCCTTTAAATTAACTTATTTTTAACTGTTACATTTCCATACAAATGACACTAGAATACCGGAGCTTCTCTGGATTGTGTGGCTAATGTTAGACTAATGGGTGTGAACATTTAGACAGATGTGTGGCTAATCCAGTAAAGCCAACTGGAAATGTTATTTTAGACAGATCACAGCAGGTTTTGTTTCTCTACAGTAATGAGTTTAATGTGAACCTCTGGTCATTTTCCATGTGTGTGATTTGTGTATAAATGTGAGGATGCAGTTTGAGCAGGTTCTCCCGGGAGTGATGCTCTGTGCTTCATACAGGCCATTAGAGGTGACTCAGAGGAGCTGGCTGCAGCCTGATGAGCTCTGCCAGGAAGAAATGAAAGAGTCTGCTCCTGTAGTCACAGTTAACTGGTAACTGATACATCAGTCTGAGCTTTCTCTGCATTTTATTATTTCATATGTTGCAAATAAGAATAGATGTTTTTGGACAGTATTTGCCTGACATCTAGCATTAGTCTGATAAAAGCATTTGCCTATTTAGCCAGACTGAGCTTCCATACACTAAAGAAACTCAGCTCTCCTGTTACATTGAAGCACCCTGACATCATTATGTTCTTGGTTTTCTTTATTTTATTTGTCTCGTTGTCAGGGACAGTGAACTGACTCTTGGCTGCAGCAGAGTTAGTTTTGAAGCAGAGACCAACTTTGCCGATATATAAGGAATGCTCGGGCTGTTAACCCATATATACTGTAGGCCATTTTGTCTCTTTTGTGGTGAAATTAACATAATATTTTTCATACTTATGTCGCAGCATATGTGGCTATAAAATACCTTCATTGTGCAAAATGAATAAGCATAAAAACATAATAGTTGTAGGGGGTGCTGGCATAGAAGTCAAGGAGATAGCAGCCTACTATTTTAGTCATCAGTCATCTTGTTGGATCTTGGTGTGCCAATATCCAATAATACCTTTTAAAGCCAATATCTGCCAATACTTATATCATGCTAATGATATCATGCATCTCTGCAAGGAAAGTCAACCCCTGCAACTGCAAGTGACATGAATCCAGGATTTATATATATATGTTATATATGTACATTAATTCCGTTAAAGAATGGAATGGAATCCTGTGTCTTTTACTACAGCAGGCCAAGCCAAGCAGCTTGCCATGGCAGCCGGTGGCCCCCAGCAACAATAGCAACAGCAGCCTGCCTGCCTCCTACAGTAACGGCCAGAGCAAGGTAGTTGCCTGGCTGCAGGAATCAGAGGAGATGGACAAATGTGCAGAGGGTAAGTGTAATTTTCCTCCTTACCCTGGCAACAAACCCGATTTCACAAAGGAGTGGATTAAATCAAGCCTGAGGCCTTTTGAGAAGTCCTCGAAACCCCTCCGCCGGAGGATTGATGACCATTGCATGACACATAACGCTGAATGTGTTGGGTGTGTGGGTGTGAATTTCATTTTCAGAGCTTGCACGGTGCCAGTCCAACCTGACTGAGCTGAGTCGGTTATTGCAGAGTCTGGAGATTCTACAAAGGACACAGTCAGCACCAAACTTCACAGATATGCAGGTAAACCAGCTCACGCGGACATGCATGTACACACAAAAACACACACCCGAATGAAAGAAGAGCAGGTGAAGCAATTCAATTACTATTTAGAGGTGTCTTTCTATACTGCATTGTAGTGTGTGCATGTGTGGGTGTGCAGTTCAAAAGCCCATTTATACTCAGTTAATGATGTCTTTGTGTCCGGTTCAGTCCTTTTAAACCTCCTCAGCCCTCATCATCAACTTTAGGATTGAGTTGTGCTCACAGAAAAGCTGCCTGCTTCTCTAACTAATCAGAATCTATCATTATTTTTCTTTTGTATCAGTGTTTGGCTGAAATGCATTTTCCTTTTTTTGTTCGCAACCTGCCCATGGTATTGTTGTTGTTGTTGTTTTTGTCATTTCACTGCAATCACTGTGAAACTTGTGTTGTTTTCTTTGCATATTTTAATCCACGCGTGCCACAAAGAGTGTAGAATTGTCAAAGAAAGAAAAACGCTTGAACAGAAGATGGAGAACAAAAAGCGTCGGCAAAGACGCAAAATTCCAGCTCCAGGTACCTCCCTTCAGTTAAGTTGTTTAAATGTGTGGTGGTTGAGTAACTGATTAATCGAGCAGCAGAAATTTGATTCAAGATTCACAGCGTCACATACAACTGTAACATTTGCTATGTTTTGTGCCCCTTTATAGAGGTAAGGTTGTTGAGCAAACGCAGCTGTGACAAAAGACTTGTTGCTTTTCCCATTTGAATTCTGCATTTAATTAGTTTTCACTGCAAATGGCACTTATTAGTGTGGCGTGTCATGGCATGAGTAATTTACTTTTACTTTGCTAAATTTATCAATCCGTGCTTGCTGAGAAGACTAAATGTGCTTTCATACACTGTTTTTCAAACAACCCCTTCACTTAACACCTTTTGGGGTTTTTTCTTTTTAATTACAGATCAGTAGATTAAAATAAAGCTTCCATCTGCTATAAAAGTTTTCCACAACCACAAAAAGCAAGTCAAATACAGCCAGACAAGCTGTTGAATTGGTGTCTTATTCTGGCTGTAAGACACAACACCCCAGCATGTCTGTGCCTTGCAGGGCATTGACAGTGGCCCTCTGTGGTCTTTATCTCTCTCCAGGTCCCTCTGTCTGCCAGTATGTCCCCTGTCCGCCTCCACTCATCCAACCCCAACCTGTGTGCTGAGCTGGTGGACTTTCAGCCTCCTGTCTCCCGGCTGACAGACAGTGTAGAGTGTGCCAGCGACTACTTTAAACTTCAGGAAGAATTCTGCACCATCGCCCAGAAAGGTAGACGGACAGTACAGTGTGTCTGGCAGCAGCACACGACTGTTTAGAGATACAAATCAATGCCTGTGATGTCATGTGTAATTCCTGATCTGAATCATACCAAGGTTACGGTTGTTAAGGCAGCGGTTTCTTTTAATTATTTAAATTTAATTTGCTTTAAAAGTAATTGCTGAGATTTTGGAAAACATTTTTAACCAACGCTCAGATTAGCATTATAAGTAGAAAAAAAGGTAAAATAAAAAATAAAAAAAAATATAAAACTTGTTTTACTGTAGCTATGTCACCATTGTCCACATCATCCACAAATCTCAGCCATTACTTAAACTTCATAAGTCATATATCCATCTCAAAAATAGATATGATGACTAAAACTCATTAGCTGGGGTCTAATTGTTTTATATTGTATTAATGAATTTCATTTATACTCAGTGTTGAAACACGAAGTAGCACGAAAAAGCAGTTTTTGAAGAACACAAGAAAGAGTTCCATTTTAGAATCCCGACAAAGGCACGGAAATTCTCACTATGTTGTATCTCTTTTGCAGTCCACTCTCTGTTGAAGTCGGCCTTCAACACTGTGGCCATAGAGAAAGAAAAGATCAAGCAGATTCTGTCTGACCAGGAACAGTCTGACCAGTCAACTCAAATCTACTCTCTCAGGAAGTCTCTGTCACAGGTAATAAACCATTTTTGAGCATTACCCACACTGTCTCTTTAAATCTGAACAGTCTTTTTTTTTAGCCATATAGTGTTTGACTGTTGCGATGTATCATGTTGAGAGATGATGACAGGCCTTTAGATAAAACACACAATGTGCAGTTCAAGTTATTATGGTAATCATAACTGAAAAAGACAGAAGAATCAAGTGAGTCAAACAAGCCCAATCATTTTTCCTCTATATTAATTGGTGAGAGAGAATTGGAACTATAGTTCATTAGCTCTTCTCCTGAGGACTGTCTCTTTATCCCACTGATTTAATTGGTCGGCCTCTCTGCTAACAGTTGACATCATTTCACTGTTTCTGCTGCTTTATCTGTCCTCAGTGCCAAATTGGAAGCTTGTGAGACAATGTTGCCACAGGCAGGAGGACAGGTTTTTATAGCAAAGCTCTCTGTGAAGTTTATAGTCAGGTCTCATAGTTGTTATAGCCACAGCTGCTGATGTAAACTGTTTGAATTCCCATAAGCAAGTACTTCATTTATCTTCATTTTGAATCTATATTTGTTTTAAATTAACATATGTAACCCTTTTTTTTTTCTTTTTCTACAAACAAACCTTATTCAAACATCCAGAAGTTATGAGAAAAAAAATTTATCCATTTGTATTTACATTAATTTTGTCTATACCAAGAGTCGCTAAATGCTCCGCTGAGCAGGCAATTTGCATAACGGCTGCTTTCTGTTGATGATGAATATGCTGATTTATGTTACATCCATACTGCTATCTCTGAAAACATAAATAATCTGCCTCTAGACATTTCATTTCAGCTCCAGTAGACTAAAACGTAGACTTATGGCTCTATTCGTCTCGCCTCGACACGACACGGTTTAGGTTGCATCTCCACTACAAAAAAGTACCTACTCAACGTGGGCGGAGTCATCACTGCAAGGCTGCGTGAATCTGCGGTGACTTCGTTTTACACACACACACACACAAAAGAGTGACGAGTGACTTGTAAAGCAGTTGTTTTCAGTGTAACTGAATCAAAATCAATCCCACGGGTTTCCACTCATGTGTGTTGCTTTATTGTTTATTTTCCTCTACACCACAACATAATTTGAAGAAGACCCAAATCTAAAGAATTAGACTAGTCACTCCTCAGGAAAATATTTACTGATGTTGTTAATTCAAGTGAGTATTTATTTATTCACTGTCATACAGGCCCTGTCCCAAAATGCAGAACTTCGGACTCGACTCAACCGCATCCACTCTGAATCTGTCTTGACTGAACAAGTTGTCAGTGTGAACATCATTTCCACGCCTGATGAGGTAGGTCACAGGGGAAATTGTGTCACTGTTGATACCGATTTCAATCTCCAGTATTTTTGAAACATGAAGGCCGATCAGGTAGTAGGTGTGTTTACGTCCTGCATTATCAATCGCGTTATTGATTCCCGTGCTTATAGACTGATGGTCTTTCCAGTTCGCACTGGCAGGTAGGTTTAATAGATCATTATTCTATGCACAACCTGACATCAAGGTTAATGGAAAATATACTAATTAGTAACGGATGGGAGCTTGCCCTCTGGCGAGGATACACATGCTGCAAGATGAAGTCTGTGTTGCCTTCCAAAGGTGTGTTTGGCTCATAACGGTCTCCATAGCAAGGGGCATTGAACATCTTGTGTATTTGTCTACAGGCCGGGGAACAGATGGGGATCCCTCTGACTCAGCAGGCTTCTAATGAGAGCCGACTCTCCATGTCAGAGTCTGTCTCTGAGTTCTTTGATGCCCAGGAAGTGCTTCTGTCAGCCAGCTCGTCAGAGAATGAGGTATAACTGGACAGGGGGAGGGAATGGGTGGTTGAACTCGCCGTGCTGCTGGGAATCTGAATAAAACCTCATTGTGTGTGAACTCGAGTTAGCCAGCAATTAATGAGGGTAGAAAAAAAAGCTAAAAAAAAAGATAGCATATAACAGTAACTCTGACACATAGGAGGGCTCTTTTTTAATCTTCTCTGAGGCTCAGAAGTATCTGAGAATAATAACTGTCCTCCGTCACTTCTGCCATCTCCCCTTTTAACATCCATAAAAACACCCTGCTCCTAATATATGTGGTCTCTGAAGAGCCATTAAGCATTGTACCTCCCCAGGCTCGCACTGATCCACATTGAAGGATTACTCAATGAGGGCTCATCAAAGCCCCCTCCTTCTTGTGGCTCCAACAGCTGACCAATTTAGACCAGCGTTACTCTGTCAACCTAATGTTCACCAGCAGCAGGCAACTGTAATAGAGGTTATTACAGCGAGTGGCTACCATGCCCATTGTGTTTGCTATATAAAGTATGAAAATGCTGCAGTGTCTTGTCTCACGATTACTGCAGTGGGACAGATAAGTGGCAACTGCTGCAGTTTGTTAGCCACTGGCAAACTGCAGTCAACTGTGTGTGTGTGTGTGTGTGTAGATGTGTGAGGCTAATGCTATTTGCTGTTGTGATTAGAGTTTGTGCTGTACTCTCACTGACTCACTCAGCTCTGTACCTGTTCCCCTCACAGGGCTCTGACGATGAGTCATATGTCAGCGATGTGAGCGATAACATATCGGAGGACAACGCCAGTGTGACCGATAATGTCTCCAGACAAAGTAGGTCCAATTCTGCACCATCAGGAGCCTCACTGCACCACGCAACTGTAGTACTAACGTTAGAAAGCTTGAGAAAGGAAAGGAGCTCGCTCAGTGGAGCAAAATCAGGCACTGAAACATTAATTCATCTGTGCGACTGAGCAAGTTGACTTCGCAGTTTTGCTTTGCCTGACTTAGGCTTTGATAGGAAAACTAGAAAATGGAAGGGAAGATGGGATCACGCTGCTCCATCTTTGTCATGTATCAGGCAGAGATTTATAATGTCTCATTATGATGAAAACACTCTGGGTTCCAGTACAAGTTTGCCAAGTGTTGAAAATATATAGGAATTACATTACAAAAATAATACAAGTCAAGAACAGTAACAGACTACATTACACTTATTGACCTAACACTAACCTCCAGTTAGTGGCCTGGTCTTTCGATTCTATGTGAAAGGTTTTTGAGAACCTTAGGTATACATACACTATTTTATTTATTCCAATTTGCATTGCACCAGGTTTATAATGTGAGGAGGGCCTGTGTGGTTTGTACCCTGAGGCTCAGGAACATTCTGTCCTCAGGAAACTGATGGACTGACCAAATCAGACTCAACTTTTAAATCTCTACTACAAACATAGGTCATTCTGACTTCTCTTGAATATATATAGGTAGTTATCTTTGTGAGTCACAATATTTTAAGGCCTACATTGTTATTATATAAGATCATTTGTTTTATAGTAGTATTTTAACACATTTATTTCATTGTCATTTTATTAACTCAGACAAAGATTAACCCAGTCAGCAATAAAAGCCTCTACATAAAAATACTGGAAATAGATAATTTTTGTATCTTATACTTGGTGTCTAATTTATTTATTGTTTATCAACTGTACTCAACATAGAAGTTTGCCAGCCAATTGATTTTTAGAAAGGATTTTATATCTTGATTGTAATGTGTTGCTATGTATGGGATATATTGCCAAGAATAGCAATGGCTATCACAGATGTTGTAACTTGTCAATAGTTAATGAAGTGATGTTGTTGTGTCAGTGGCCAACGGAGACTTCGCTGGCTGTGCTTTCCGCAACGGGCGACGCACCTGCCTGTCGGCGCCGTGTCCCGATACCACCAACATCAACCTCTGGAACATCCTGAGAAACAACATCGGCAAGGACCTGTCCAAAGTGTCCATGCCAGTGGAGCTCAACGAGCCCCTCAACACCCTGCAGCGTATGTGTGAAGAGCTGGAGTACAGCGAGCTGTTGGACAAAGCTGCGGAGACCGAGGATCCGTTTGAACGCATGGTAAAGCAGCCGTCAGTTATCACGCACCGCGTTAAAGCAAATTTGTCAGGGTGGCTGTTACACCCGGAAAAAAACATGTCAATTCGTTCCTGCTGTTCCAAAGTATTCAGTGATTTCTTTCACTTACAGATTTCTATAGTACCGGTATTTGTTTATTTATGAGTTCACTTTGCCAGTCACAAGCAAATATAAATAGACTAAATCTTACTAAGCAAATTGACAGTATGCTCTAATGCCACTCTTGGCTTTGGATCCTTCTGTTTATCTTCCGTCCTCGTCCTTTCGATGGGGTCAAATGCATCCTAATGTTTTTGCATTGTTCCTGACACAGCCTGTTAATATAAACTGATAAACCCTGTCACGTTTTCAATCAGGTTTCTTTTATGTTCAATCCAACAGGCTCTTGTTGCCGCTTTCGCCATCTCAGGCTACTCATCTACATACTACAGAGCAGGAAGTAAGCCATTCAACCCACTACTCGGAGAGACGTATGAATGTATTCGGGAAGACAAAGGCTTCTGTTTTTTCTCTGAACAGGTAAATTGGTTTGTAGATTTTTTTTTCTTTCTGTGAAACACATACTGTTATCTTACAAACAGATTACAACAAACCAAGGACTAGTCCTTTTCCCCAAGTGTGTAAGGGAACTACTGGCCTTTGCAATCCAGAAGGGATGTAAACAGACTTTCACAACTCACTTCGCTCCCCCACTCTCTCTGTCGTTTAAGCAATTAAACACAGATATTCAATTTCTGCCAATACATTATACTGCATGTGACACTTTTTTTTGTCAATATTCATTTTACCACCACAGTGAACTGGAATTAAAGTAAGGAGCTGGAACTTGCACAGATTTAGCATTTTTCTTCTAAGTCACTTAGTTACACTTATTTAGATTATGTGCTATATATTTGATGTCATATCAACAGCCACAACAGCTGTCAGATTGTTTTTATTCGATCTTTTCTCAAAGGTGAGCCACCACCCACCCATCTCCGCCTGTCACTGTGAGTCTAAGAACTTCACCTTCTGGCAAGGTAGGTTAACTCCAAAGTAAAGAGGGATGTACAAACAATAAAAGGACATTGTTCTTTATTTCTGATGGTTTTTGCTATTCTGCTTTTCAGATGTGAGATGGAAAAACAAATTCTGGGGGAAATCTATGGAGATTTTACCAATAGGTTCCGTTAATCTAATGATTCCCAGGTAACTTTGATCCTACGACCTAAAGCCAAAGAGTTCATCCCAGTAATGAATACATGGACCAATCTCAGTCTGACTGTTTTACTGTAATTCCCAGTTTATGACAACAGCAAAACAACATCATCAAATAACATCAACAACATTTTAACTGTGACTCTGAGGAATTGATTTTCATGATCTATTGGAGTTGGCACTATACAAAGGGTTTGAAATTGATCCAGCCATTGATTAAACCAGTGCTTTCTGACATATTTTAATAATAGATTCCTCATCGTAACTTAAGGCCCAGGCTAATATAATTGTATAACTATGTACCCACACCGAGCAGGCGCATGAATAAAGCCCCGGAAGGACGAGGTTGAAGAGGCATGCAATGCTATTTTTATGTTTCAAAATGTTGGCATAAAGGCTGAAAATCTGGGTTAATCACATCATTTGTCATTTCTGCCCCTAGGTGTCTCTTAATCAAAACAAAAGACCTAGTTTGATGATATCAGGAAGCAGTGCGGCATCATGGGAATTGTTTTCCTGTTGTCTCGTTTGTGCTTTACAGTGAGAACAAGTAGCAAAAGGCAATGAGTAGTTGTGATCCATTAGTGATAAATACGTAAAATGAAAAACAAAAGACAACACACTGGCTAACTAGTCGGAATGCAACTATTAACCAAAGTCGCTATGAACCGTGGTTAAAAACACCACGATTATTTAACAGTAAAGGCTCAGCTACATCTTCTGGTCACACTTTCAAGATTTTAGCACAGTGTTTTTATATTAACAGGTGTGGTCTTTAACACAGGAGTGAGTCTAACATAAACATACATCACTTACAGTTAACGAAGTAGCAGTGAGTCGTTGTTGGTTTTATCAGCACAATGTGAACAAACAGCAGTTTACCTCAGAAGTTAGAGACAGTAAAGTGGATTATAAGATATTTTAATGCAGAAATGTCAACTATTATATGTCCTCGATTAAACTGCCAGGCCATGATTGAAATTGATATTTTTATTGATCAATGTGCGTCATTTTAATAGACAATTAATCCAAACTGAAGAGTAAAAAAAATTTTTTTGTGCCGCAGGCCTTTATTGTTTAGCAACATCTTGAGCTGATCTACTGCTACTGTGTCTTTCAAGGTTTGGAGATCACTATGAGTGGAACAAAGTCACCACCTGTGTACACAACATCCTCAGTGGAAGACGGTGGATCGAACATTACGGCGAGATCACCATCAGAAACACAAAGAGCAGCGCCTGTCTCTGCAAACTCACCTTTGTCAAGGTACAAACACGACGTTGCCACAAGGGTTCTGCAGAATGATGGAAAACCCGAAGGAGATCCAGTATAAGGCACTGAATTATTTATTAAATGATTCTCTATAATTATTTATTTACTTTCCTTGCACTACACTGTAATTGGCACATTATTGCAGAATTGTTTAACTACTTGCACATGAAATGATTAATCTCAGCAAATGTATGTTTGTATGACACTTTCCAATAATGAAAGTGACTGAAACTCCTCAGGAGATAAATAACATTTTGTATTAGATTTAATCCATTGTTAAAACAGTTTTTCTTAAAGTCTGGTAATGATATAATAATGGAATGTCACATACAGCACTCTTGCCTTTGCAGCAAGAAGACCCAGGTTTACAACCCCGGTTAGAACAAGGGCCTTTCTGCATGGAGTTTGCATGTTCTCCCCGTGTGTGCACGAGTTTTCTCCAGGTTCTTCAGTTTCCTCCCACAGTCCAAAAACATGCAATATGGGGATTAGGAAAATTGGACACTCTAAATCAGCAGTGTCAAACTCATTTTAGTACAGCACAATTTGATCTCAAGTGGGTCAGACCAGTAAAATAATAGCATAATAACCTATAAAGAACAAGAACTCTATGAGTTTGTTTTCCTTTGTTTTGCATTTAATGAAGTATCTTTTTACAAAACATCACATTTCTGCAGGGAAATAAGTGCAATTTTCAAAAATATTACACCTAAATTTACCATTTACACAACCTACAGATCACAGTGGATCGAATAAAGGCACAAACATTTACTCACAGTGAAAAATATAGCATTTCACACTATGATTAGATTCTAATCCTGCGGGCCGGATGTTTGACACCCCTTCTCTAAATAGCAGGTGGTTGGTTGTTTGGCTCTATGTGGTCCTGTGATGTTCGGTGACCTATGTTGTCACCAGTGCCCCACGTGACCCTCATACAGAGGCTAAAGCAGCAGAAGATGAATGAATGAATGAATGCATGTCACATATTTGTCTTCCAGGGAAACTACTGGAGTTCTAATGTGAACGAGGTTCAAGGATTCGTGATGGATCAAGAAGGGAAAGTGGTCCACAGGCTTTTTGGAAAATGGCACGAGGGTCTTTACTGCGGTGTCCCACCTTCTGCCAAATGCATCTGGAGGCCAGGTAAACACCGGCTCTTACTCCACACTCAACATGGATTTAGTGACTAAAATTGCAAACCAGTGAAGGGGACGTTATTGATTAAAATAATTGATACACTGATTTTAAGATGTTAACATTGGTGTCCATGTGATTCTGTCCTTGTCAGGCTCTATGCCCACAGACTATGAGCTGTACTACGGCTTCACCAGGTTCGCCATTGAACTGAACGAGCTCTGCCCCGAGTTGAAAGATGTCTTGCCACGTACGGACGCACGCTTCAGGCCCGATCAAAGGTACAGACTCACCTCAATGCAGCAATCGCCATAAGCCCAAATAACACAATGTGACGCTGACTCTGAATGATTAAACATTAGAGGAAGCAATTTCCTCCAAATTACAGATGTGAACTCAAACTGTTTTTTACGATTAGACCTGACTAAAGTTAATTTTCACGTTTTGTGACGGACCTTGTGTTCTTTGTGTGGTCATCTGATTTACTGCATGTGTTAACTGTTAAGGGGTTGTTTTTGGTCACACAGACATCTCGAAGAAGGGAACTTGGAGATGGCATCCTCGGAGAAGCAGCGCATCGAGGACATGCAGAGAATGAGGAGAAAGTGGAACGAGGAGAACAACATCAAGCAGGAGCCGCGCTTCTTCAAGTAAGCTCAGGGACGAGTGAGCAGCATGAAAACACACACTGATTCATATACACAACTATGTGCTTGCTTTTTTTAGTAATCAGCCATGATAACAAACACGTGCTCGGACTTCATTGCTACCACCACTTTTAAACAATCATGAGTATAAACATGCTCGCAATTATTTATTTGGATATCAACACATCGTGCCTGTAAAGAAACAGTGACACAGTCTGATTTTAGCAAACAGTGAGCCACTTAATGTGCCTGTAAACTCGCAAATATATCAGCCAATCACATGGCAGCAATTTAATCCATGTGGACATGCAGACATGATCAAGACCATCTGCCAAAGTTCAAACTGAGCATCAGATTGGGGGAAAAAATATGATTTAAATGACTTTGAGCATGGCATGGTTGTTATATATAACCATCTCAAGGGTTTTAAAAGAGGAAATACCCAGTGAGCGGCAGTTCTCTGGGCAAACATGCCTCGCTGATGCCAGAGGTCAGTAGAATGACCAGGCTGGAAGACCCCAGCGAGTGTCCCTCCTACCACTTAATCAGGTGTCCTGTGTAGCTGACATAGCGTCTAACCGAAGAAAATGAAACGTCCGTGAAAAGTCTATTTAACCACGACATAGAGAACAAAGTTCATCTTTTAACGTAACTTTCTCTACGCCACTATCCCACTGTAAACTCCCTCTTCTTTGACCAGGCTCAATTTCCTTTATTTATTAATTAAAATATCGATTATTGCATCGCATGAGGAAGGATGACGATATATGACCCACCCCCTAAGTGACTTAGCAATAGATTAGAAAACAGCACATCGTCTTCTGCGTGTGTGGACTTAAGTCTACAAGTTTCTTGTTTCTTATGAATCCTCGAATGTTAGCTTCATGGTTTACAGGTTAAACCATACAAACAGTACCTACAGTAAGATGCTCTCAAGTTGTCACAATCATGCCTACATTTGATCATGAATTACACTGAATTACTGTTTCTGGACTTAAATTCCTGAACGATAGTAGGGCTGGAATAATTACTTAATTAATCGATAAATACATGTCAATTATTTTCATCATCATTTGATCGCCATGAGGGTTTTGTATCATTCTAAAAACAAGTTTTTATGATTTTTCAGCTACTTAAATGTGAAGATTTTCTGCTTTCTTTGCTCCATATAACAAAGTAATCATTAAAACTGAATTAAAACTGGTTTGTGGACAAAACAAGACATTTGAGAACATCATCATTTCCAAATTTGAAAAAAAAATTCAGTATTTTCTGACATTTTATGGACCAAGCGATTATTCGATGAACCGAGAGAATAATCGTCAGATTAGCGGATTATGAAAACAATCGTTAGTTGCAGCCCTAAACGATAGTTTTGCGATTCCAATTTTATTAAAAAATGATATTAAACTATAATGAGTTTCTTTTAGCTGGCCTGGTCGTCCTCTCGCAGTCAAAACCTATTTTGAAACTATTCTCGTATTACATGCACTACAGATCTTCTCAACGTACCTGCATTCATTAAAGCGTCAGCCTCAAAAACACAACACAGACAGTCCCACATACTCACGTTGAGCCTGGTCTTTCTCTGCTTCTTTGGGGAATGAGTTTCATCTCTGACACACACCTCAGGACACCTAATCATTTTAGATCACACTCACACAATATGCTGCATACCTCCTGGTTCACTAGTGGGATTTACTCCTTAGGTACGGAAATGTGACAGATTCACAACAGATTTTTGAAGTTTGGTGATACGGAGCTATTAACAGCTTTGTTTTTGTAGTTCTTGATGCAACAAATTAACATTATTTTGTGTATAATCAGTACATCTGTATATAAAAATGTATATGTGATTTTATCTTCATTTTATGGGTTAGTGTCCTGTGGTTTTATTTGGGTGGAGAGAGGACATAAATGGCTCTTCCCATCCCTATCTACTCACTTGTGTGTTCTGTTTTCTTCCAGGAAAGTGGTTGATGCCAATCACAGGGAGAGGTGGGTTTCCAACAACGTGTACTGGGAGCTCCGCAAAAACCCAGGCTTCATCAACATGGAATCCACAGTGAACCTGTGGTAGCGACTGGATCGCCTTGTCCCAAGAAAACTGTCGCCTATGCACAATAAGGTGTTGAAGAGAAACTTGCAAAAACATTTGTGTGCATGAACAGACGTGGCTGCAGAGCTGGAGGATGGAGATGGCCTAAGACTGAGTCACCCTGTCGAGGTTCTGCGGCACCATGCGCGTGCGCAGTCATCCATCCATCCATGGAAACATCCTGCAGGATCAATTTCATTGTGCTTCTCCAAGCTCCGAGCGAGTTGTCAGGGCAGCATTTTTAACACTCCCGTGTAGATCTTTCCTCAGCTCCTTCCGTCTTCTGAGTCTGTCCTTGCCTTAAAATGACGCGTCACACGAATCTAGCGAGTTTTAGTTCAAGCCATTTGATTTCCGACAGCCATTTGCATTAGACTAGTCTATGAAGTAGACATTTTGGTTTACTTACAATACTGTGCATGTTTAGAGAGCAGCTTTCACTGGCATAAAGCCGTATTTACTGTATCATTAATTATTGTAGAAAAAAGATAGGTATTTTTCTAAAATATCTTCGACTTAGAGAGGAAATACTATGTGAAATGGCAGATTTGATTTATTCTTGCCTTTTTAATACTATCGAGTCTGTGTGATAGCAGTACCATCTCTTGGGAAGCAACTCAACTTCTCCTCCACCCCCCCAACTAGACCGAGCTTCCCTTCAATCACCTGTCCTTGCCCTCTCCCGCTTCACTCTCTAATTATATTTATTGACATGAAACCGCCTCCTCTTGATCACATGGTCACACAAATACGCATCCGTCACTCCCACGCGTGTGTCATTCAAGTCTGTCCTTCGATTTGTGACGCAGGGAAACGTTTCAAGCGTGAGGAGCGAAGATGTTCAATCATCTTTACATTGAGGGTCTGAGTTGGTGCGGGAGGTTGTAGAGTTGTGCTTCACATAGAGAGCCCGACAGTGACACCAGAGCAGAGCGGCTACATATTTCCATTACGAGACCAAACACTCATTTATTGGGCGTCATTCCACAGAGCTATAGAGCCTTATTTTACATTAAAAGCATTCAAGAAATCAATTATCTTCCGTCAAAAATCAACAACAAATGACCATCACGGTTTGGCATGTGGGCGTACACATCCATATTCTGACCAACCACCACAAAAATGTTCACCGTTAATGTAGTTATACATTTTCTCTGATAAATTATGTCAGCAATCATGAGTCATTCATCTGTATACAGTTTTGAAACACCAGAGACACCTACAGGCCGTCCTGTGAAACTACAGCTTGAAGATGCTGACGGTCAGATTGTATAGTAACAACTCTACTGTACCAGCTTTAAAGATTATTATTATTAAATGCTTATGACTCGACTACTATGATGTGGTTCTCAGAAAAAAGCACCACTTACTTATTCGAAGATTCTATATTTATTGCAAATCAGATCAGCTTAACCCCGAGTGTTTTTTTTATGGAAGAAAACATAAAAGAGTTGTACAGTGAAAACATATATGAGCAGTCACTTATACAGGAGAATTTTTATACGATGGTTCCCTTTGTTCATGGCAGCAGAGTGACAACCCTGATAGCAAGAATAAACTAAATATGTAGAAAGAAAACTATGTGAAGCTAATCCATCCTGTGTGCACCGTTCACATGGCACTGTGGAGGTTATGAACCAAAAATATCTACTGCTTTGCATCCATATTATTTATTTTCTTTCCTTAACTGTGTGCGCTTTTAATTTGATCCCAGACGACAAAATGAACGCTCCCGCTCGTCAGCGCCAGTCCCACTTGCTGTGCCTTAACGCATTTATTATTAATGCCTCACAAACACACACACTACTGATGAGAATCCACGCGCCAAGAAAGAAGGTATGCCGTCAGTAAGTGAAACTTCAGTCTCCACCTGCCTGCAGATGATCAGCGACGCTGAGGAGTACGCTGTGACAAAGTCGACTTTGAGTGAAATGTCGTCAGTGTGATAAGGGATTTAAAAAAAGATGATCCGACTGTACAGAGCCTTGCAGTGTTCAAATGTGTTCTGAGCAGCTCCACTACCACAACATGCAATCAATCAATACATTTTTGTTGATCATTGTAAATACAGAACATTTAAAAAAAGAATGGGTCAACTACAAAAGCAGATTCATATTTTTCCTCATACGTCGGTGATTTGTTGTTTTCGGGAGGTTTTTTTTAAACAAGATTGAATCCCAGCAGTTTTGATTGGAAGCAGGTGCGATGCTTTGCATAGCGTTTGGTATTGAGGTGTCAGACCACGGTGGAAAATAATTTCATGCTTTCTTTGTCCATTACTTGACCTGCATGTCTCAACAACTTAGCCTGCCAATTGAATGTTGCAGATGCCTTATTTTAAAAAAAACAAAAAAAAAAAAACGTGTTTTTTCCAATTGGATTGTCATGTTTTTGTTTGTTTTATGTATCACAGATTTCTTTAAAGTCATCCCGCCCACACACACCTTCTAAAGTGCAATTTTAACAAAGTACATATCTTTCCATACACACTGTACACTGCTGCTACATAGTGCTTGTTCTAATAAAACGGTAAAACGTATGAGGAACATGTCATTTATATGTCAAAGAAATGAAGTGAAATAATGTCCACATGAGATTTTAATGGGTCATAGAGCCGTTCATTTTAGAAAACAGCGCATCATGATGAGAAATGTCCAGCACAGTTTCCCAGAGTCTAAGGTGAAGTGTTAACATGTCTAATTATGTCTGACCAACAGTAAAAACAAATATACCAAGTAAAAAAAAAAGAAGCTAAGTAATAACTACAATTGTTTTTAGTGTTTTTTTCAGTTATCAAAATTGTGCTGTTTGAGCTTCAGCGTGCAGAATAATGACCGAACTTGCTGCTACATGATGGGTCAAAGTACAATCTGGACTTCTACTATACGATTTACACAATCACCATTAAGAAACCTAAAACCTGCAGTGCACACTCACTGATAATTCACTTTTCAATGGAAGACAGCTTTTCTGCAGCAGTTACAAAAAGTTGTCCAACAAGGCCGCTCAGTTTCTCTGCATCACCACTAAAATCTAATGATTTCATACTTTGGGACATAATGCACATCATCCAATATTTACCTTTTGAGTTTTGCTGCTCACAGACAAAAATAATAATTGCTTTTCTCCTCAGGGGAGAAAAGCAAATGGTAATACGGCATAATTATTACACACAACATTTCCTACTAGAATAAATAATATATTTATATTATACCAAAAGACAACATCGCAGACAGTAGCTTTGACTGTTACTAATATTTCTGGCTGATGCCATCTATACCACTATTTTAATATAGGCTTGTCAAAACTACACAAGATTCAAAACAGGATGGGAAAGGGATTTCCTCAGCAACAAAGTCTGATGTTATATGATTAGCTATATGTAAGAAAAATGTGCTATTATGCTATAAACAAATCTCCTTTCTCATGTAATGTTTAAGGTATAAAAACATGGCCAAGTTTAATTCATAAAGAAATATACCACTTGGTCAGAAAACCTCTAACTAGGCATTTTCTTGAAATTTCTTCACCATAGATTCTGATAATTTATCGTTCAATCTTGAAAACAATACAGAAAAGTAACTATTTGACCTGAGGAATGACACAATAGCATTTCATATTTAGATGTTTTTGGGTTTTTTTTACCAACCATGATGAGTTTCTTGTTAAAAGTTAAAAACTACACAAATCAAAAGGTGGCTGAAGCAGTGGCCCAGGGCCTTGATGTAACTACCTTTGTGCCAGCACAATAGGATGCACTGGCTAATAAAAGACACCTTTTATGAGGAAGTGCAACGTGACTGGAAAACATGTGGGATATTCTGTATGTGACGTCGTCGGTGAAGGTGAAACTGTTAAATGTGGTGGGGCTTTACTTGATGGAGGCCATGATCTTGATATACTGCAGGGCGCTGTGGGCTGCGTCGTTGTGTGCGTTGCTGCAGGAGATGCCCGTGCCGTGGCACACGGTGACCGGGGAGGTGGACAGCTCTGCCAGACACTGGTACTGGCCGTTCACAGTCAGCTCATCTGACAAAGAAGAACACACACGCGTTACAGTGACAGTGACAGTAATGACTGCAAGTCTGCACCATTTCAGCCCAGTTAAAGCCCTCGGTGTCAGACGTAGTGTGGACTGACTGCCTCACCGATATCAAAGTATGTGACCTCAAAGCCTTGCTCCTTAGACAGTTCCAGCATCATCTGTATGTAATCTGTGTTGGGAATGCTCAGCGGGTTTCTTCTCAGTAAACATACATTCTCTGCTGATGAGTTCCTTATGTTCTCGATTCGGACACTTGGTTTAGGCATCTGAAAGTTTTTAAATGAACACAAACATTTTACAACACTGCACGCTGCCACTGCCTCCAGCAGTCACAACAACAAAACAAAAAAGGTTATAGATACTTGATATACCCATGTGATTTCAGAACAGCCAGACAGACTTTGTAGCTTTGCAACCATTTTCTCTGCAGCTGCCTTTTTTGCCATCTTTTTTGAATTTCCCACAGCTGTCAAAACAGAAGACAAAAAAGGAACACTATGAAGAATAAGAAGTCACTTTAAAGGGATTTGAAACAATCGTTTCATAAACACACATACCTTTCTCTGACAAGGACTCCATTCGACAAGTAACGGTGAATTCTCTCTTGTGTGGCGGACCAGCCTCCATTAAAATTGTGTATTCAGGAAGACGCCATCCCCTCTGCAAGGCTAACTCCTAAAATTAAAAGGCCAAAGAGAAACAAGAATTACATATAGTATATTCAATAAAAATGAATACATGAAAACAGGGACTCGAATAACAAGTTTTAATGGCTTAGCAACAGTTATCAAGGTTCTGAGAACATGCGTCATTTGTAATAATTGGTTGATTAATAAATATGAAATGGCGTATCAGCTGATTAATAGGCCCAACCAATTGATCAGTTCACATCTAGAGAAGAGATACACTCACATAATAAATGACATTAAAAAAAAACCCACACAGTCATGAGTCACACACCTGCAGCATCCCCACTGAGTTTGGCTGGTTGTTTGTTTCTGCTGCAACACCGTTACTCTCAGACTTCACAGGATTGATCCTGCTGGGAATAACATCAAAGCAGTTACCACAGCTGCAGCACGACATTGTTCACAACACGCCGTCAGCTTGACACGCAAAGCAATAGATAGATATAGAGATAGAGAGAAAGATAGACATGTGCAGACAGATGTAAGCCTTGATTTATTTCCACAGGGTTTACAGTCACAAAACAAACACAGCAACTACACAATACATGTAACAAGACACAGAAGCAACATAAAGCAGAAATGACTATGTGCTGTGATGACAGACAGGAGAAAGCTCTTGCCCAATGAGTCTTTCTCAATTTCTGTCTGTGGCCTGAAGGGCTGACTGGACTCACTGGCTCTTCTTCAGTATATGGTTTTGACTAAAAGTTGGTTTATTATCAATGAATCTGCAAATAACACAATAAAATAATAACAAAATAGATAATAATAAAATACTGAGTGAAGTTTACCAATAGCCTAAGTGGACGTATGCTGAAATTATTTTTAATTTAATGCAAGATTAAGTCTGTAATACAACAAATAACTCACAGTGTTCCAATGTCTCTCTGCAGGATTTTCAGGGCTGATTCAGCAGCCTGGTGTTTAGCAGCCTTTTTACTGGGACCTTGACCTGAAATCACAAAAATTGAAATCTCTCTTTTTAACACTTGAGTCAAACTTGTAAAGAGTAAAGATCAAGTCTGAAACCGATGCATAGGACAGAGTTCCTTCAGATTTGGCTAAGGAAAACTGTAGAATAGTAGTTAAATTAAATTACCTGTGCAGCTCACATCTCCGATGCTCACGCTGAAGACAAAGTTGGGCTGGTGAGCCTCTCCTTCAGCCTTATCCATCACATACACAGGAAGGTTGCCAGTTTTGGTGCCATATTCATGCAGGATTTGTATCGGCGTTTTCCCACGAATGATGGTCTGTGGTTCAAGTGTCTTTAAACTACATGCATCAAAACAAACACAAACGACAAAGCTGCAGTTAACCAGAAGCAAAACAACTCGGCTGTTGCTACAAATCTGTAAAGTATATGGACTAAAATAGGGCATAATTAATACAGAATATATATCATATGATGTAAATATTATTGTTGCTCTTTACTACCAAAAAGAAATGACTGTCCAAGGATAAATGTATCCTTTTACTAAGAGCCTTTTAGCATGTGATCCCTACTGGATTCACACAGTAAGAGCTAATGTTAGATGACGTTGGGGAAATCGCTCCTAAATTTACTTTATTTTTGTTCTTTAGTCTATTTCCAGGGAAGCATTGCTGAAACTAAATGCACATCTAAACACTGAAGCAGGTCAGTGCAACCACAGTCAGATCATTTCCACAGGAGCAACTGGAGATGAAAGATGTGGCTGAGGAACATCTCACAAAAGGGTATAGAATCCCATATGAACTCAAAATACTATCACAGTATTGACAGCTACTGCTAAATCAATAGACGTATTTACTGACTATACCAATTATCATTTATAGACTACATTAGGGCTGAAAGAATTACTTGATTATTAATTGATTAATAAATTACTCGCCAATTATTTTGAACAGCTTGAGGTTTTCTTTTCCATTATTAAAACAAGCTTCTTAAATGTGAATATGTTCAGGTTTGGGAAACACTGATCAACATTTTTTTAACATTTTATGGACCAAAAGATTATACAATTAATGAAAAACATTTTAAATAATATGTCATTAGTTGCAGCCCTTGACAATGTTTAATGGATTTGGTCTTTGAAACTTGATAAATGCTCCCAAGTCAGTGCAATTAAACTCTATATTTTATTAAAATATTTACTCTAGTATTTTGATTACCCGTTTCACGAATGTAGTACTTAGTTCATAAATTATTATGTATGTGCATTGCAGCACACACACACAAAATGCAGATTGGAGTGTGTTTTTTATTGTTGAACTATTATAATATTTGATTACATGTAGAGTAAAACAGATCAAATACATCAGACATATTAACTGTTCCAAATTCTAAAGATCGGCATCGGCCACAGAAAAATGCATATCAATCAATCGCAAGAAAATATGGTATTACATTTAGAACCTTGTCTATCATCAAACTTCTGATCTACCTCAATCTCAACTCTGCACTTTATGTAAATAAATGATCTTTTCTATTTCCATTCCGATTGATCATTGCACTGACGGCTGCTTTTATATTGTCTCCATTTACTTCCCATTGTGTTATTCACAAACAAAAATATGCAGAATCACGACCCAAGATCGACCCTTTTCTACTGAAACTAAAACCCTTGTTAAAATCTCACAATTTGATAAACAAAAAAGCATCACATTACTGAGTCATTATGTAAAATGTTCCCCTAAAATCTCTGACCCCTTTTTTGCTATCTTTTTTTTCCCATTTCTTCATGTATTTTATTCTACTCGTTATCTCTTTTTTACCCATAATTGAGTTATTTATCTGTCTTATTTAACCTTTATATTTGTAATTATTATGCAATATCTGTGCATTACGATGTTCATCAATGTATCATGTACGTTAGACTTGTTCAAGAAAAATAAGAAAAAACATTTACCCATTGCAACGTGCACCTATTTAAATACAGTTATTTTAAATTTATATCTGCTTCTGCAAAAAATCCATCCTCTGTTTGTCTCTTGTAAATGTGCACGACTGCTCTACGTGCCCTAATTTGAACAAATAAAGTTCTATGAATAATTTAAAACCTAAAATGCTTCAGGGTAGCAAGCTAAGCTAACTGGCAGTTCACTATTATTTACGTATAAATAACGTATTGAATGCATCACATATACTATATGCGTTTACTTATTCCGGTGCGAGCACACATTACATTCAGGTGATATAACTTTTGCATGGGAAGCGATTAATCACCATTGGATTAATTAAGTCATTTTAATGTCAAACAGCTTGCTGGCATTCTCACGGTTATTGCTAAATCAGCTAACATAATTTATTTGATTGGTCGCAGAGAGTCGCTTTTCTGTGATTCACACAAAACACTCAGTGAACTCTAACTTCTTGGCTTTATATACTAACACTTGTGTTATAGTTAGTGCTGAGAGATATATTTAATACACAGCTGAGGAAATGTAGTTTAAACGAACCTGGTGTTAATGTCGGCGTCAGAATGAATTCCCTCCTGAGACATGTTGACAAGTTCCTATGGACTCACTGAAGATTAGAATATTTTTACTACGACTGTAAAGTGAAAGTGAAGTCGCCAGAAACACTAAAGGAAGCTACCACGGTTAACATCCGGGTCAGATGCTGAGTCAAATTATGCGAATGGAGTTGTTTTGCTGCCACCCAGTGTTGATGGAGGTCACTAAGACTTTAACGTGATCAAGGAGGGACTGATTTTAAGCTTGAAACATTAAATTAACTCGTCAGAAGAGAAACATTTAACTCACGTTATGTCCTCCTGAGTGACATACACCTTTTGTCATCTGGGGGCAAAAACGACCCCGCCTGGTTTGTTATTTAAAGCACATAGTGTGAGAAAGCCCCACGGGTGAAGCACCATCTGCTGGTCGAAGTCACACACCAGACAAACAGCACACCAGACTTTGTGAAGCAGCATGGACTTTCTGTGTGTTTTCCATATCATGTGTGCATTCTTGAGGAAATGTAAATGTTTTCTACTTAATAGTTACGGATATTATGATTATTATTCCTGTTTGTGTTGCATGGGAAATAATGTGTGAGCTTGAGTTTCTGTAGTAGTTAGCTTCAATATTGCAACTCAGTTTCTTGTTGTGTTTGTGACCATGTTTTATTAACAGAAGTTTAAATGTTGAATAACTTACTGAAGTTTATAAAACATTTACCTCTGCCAATGTTATGTTGGAAATTGTGCAGTTTTTTCCACCACTGATAGTTATGTAATGCTTAAGTAGCAGTTTGTAGCTGTTAAGAAATGTTTATTTAACTTATTTAACTACAAAATAATATTCTGAGCATTTTTGTGACACATTTTATTGCTTTTCTTTAATTTCAAACCACATACACACACATACAGACATAAACAAACACAACTAAATACACACTACATGTTGTTGATGTGAAGCCCAACAATCTTCATTAAAGCAAGGCAAATAAGATCTCTCTGCCCAAATGCTTTGATTCTTTAATCACAATCATAGTCCATAATCCACCGCCTCAACCAGCAATCCTTCTTTCTGAGGCTGGCCCCTCAAACATATAGTATAAACTGTCAATATGTTCTGTGTAACATTATTCTTCCTTCAGTTCAACCCATTATCACAAATTGTTCCCTTCGTTTTGGAGTTTTGGGCCAATGGACCTTGTTCACATAAAAGTATACCCTGTTTTTGAGTTAAAATAAAATGAAACAATTATTTTTGACTAATTGACTTCACAAACATAGCACATACTGTAATCACATCCGTTTGTCCATTGGGGTCAAAATTGACCCCGTCTGGTTTTGACGATCATTTAAAGAAAGCTCACCCAATTCTGTTTCACCTGAAAATCTCACAAAGCTTCACAAAGGGCACAACTCCCATTTTTGGCCATACCTACATGTATATGCTAAACTAGAAGCAAGTACTTGAAGTGTTTGACAATGAACAGAACATTTTAATGCAAACATTACAGAGGTATTTATTCATTTTTGTATGTAACTTTGGCAATGCCACAAATATTAAAACGAGGCAGGAAACTGCCTCAGTACTTATAATCACATTTAGATGAGGCGTCAACAAGCAGGTTTTTTTTTTCTTCAGGGATCACTTTGTGAAAAGGAGGGCAGGCTGGGTGGAGGAACTTCAGGAATCGGAAAGACCACTCTCTTCCTGAGTGAGAAGGCTGGCTGAGGCATTTGCTTTTTTGCACCCGTGTCATCGGTCTTTTGGCTGACATCTGCATTCACCTGAGTCAGGATAGACATGAGGTCAACTCCCCTGTTCAAAACAAAAGATAAAGTGAGCGTTAACCTACCAAATAAAGTCAAATCATGCAACAAGATCTGATACTATGTGTTACTAACTTGGGCACCATTTGGACAAGGTGTTGACACAATGACTGAATAAACCAGCTGCCGTTCTTCTTATCTCTGTAGGAGACAAAGAAAGGGATGGTGGCCATTGCCTGCAGGAAATCAGCATCACATGGGATGGAGTTTTTCCCTTTAACAGCATCGAGACGACTGCATGCAGGGCCGTCAGCCTCTACTTGGACAGCCTTTTGCTTGTCGGCACCCTGACAAGCCTGGATAAAAAACAACTTGGGCTTTCCTGCCAAAGAAGGGCACTTGACTGCATTTAAAGACTGCGTCAGGTCTTTGAGCTTGACTCCTTTGCCTTCTACACCTTGAACCGTTCCCTCCTGGCCGTGGCTCAGAATACAGCAAACCATACAGTCCATCTGGCTGTGGTCCCTGCTGCTGAGCTCCCGCAACACAGACAGCATCTCCTCACTTGTACAGTCATTCCATATTTCGATAGCAAAGCCCAACCAGCCAAACACTTCCTGGAGACACTCTGGAAAATGAGGTCAATGTATGTTACATGGATAGAAACAATGCAGAAACTGTATAATAAAATATAGACTATTCACTTTGTTTATTTAACATCAGCTTACTTTCATCAGTCAACGTCCCCTCCCGATTTTTGCCATAGCATTGAGAGAAGTTGTAGTTGTTTATGATCAAGCAGATTCCTCTCTGTGCTGCAGTCATGGGATACACTGCCAAAACCTACAAACATAAACCCACAACACAAATTACGTAATGACTCTACAGCTGTGAAAATATATCTATTCATGTGTCTGCATTACGGATGTCTCGGTTAACTACTTTTACTTTTAACTGTGGTGTGAAACGTCGCAGTTAATAAATCGCGAAGGCTCCCCTACACCGTGTTTCACCGTGACATTCAAAAAAAACCTACCGGAGATTAAGCCGGTACCATAGACAGATTAGCGCGACTAGCACGGAACCAAAATGTAACAAGCGCGGTGAACTCCACAGAAAGTGCAGATGTTACCAAAGGCTGCTTGACAAAACGACTGCATCCAAGACTACGAGACACTGTCAGTTATATCCGCCAAAAAAAAACATCTGAGGTCTGCTGTATGGGACTATTTTGGGTATCCAAAAATTGGCCGAAGGTGTCATTCAAGACGTAGGATGCCATCTGCAAAATGTGCTGGAAAAAGTTGGTGCCAAAGGAGCCAACACAAAAACTTAACTTAAAAAGATAGTGTACACAGCCACCTTGAGGTTCTCTAGGCCACCTTAGTGGTGATGTAGATGCTCTCCTCCTCCTCGCTCCCTCAATGTCCAGCAAGCTAACAGGCTCTGAAAAGCAAGCATTGTGCAAGCATTGTGTTCTCCAGCCATCTACTGATCTACTGTACCTTCTCTGACCTGAGCATTACACAAACCCCAATTCCAATGAAGTTCAGACATTGTTAAAATGTGAATAAAAACAGAATACAATTCTTTGCCAATCCTTTTTGACCTATATGCCTGCAACAATTTCACTAGAGTTTCACTGGAGTTATGGGTAGTGATCATAAATGTTTTCTTGTTGCGAAACCAGCATAGAGTAATTTACACCGCGCTATTTTTATTATTCTTTATGGATAGTGAGTCAGTTAGGTTTTCTTTTAAGAATGAGTAAGAAGGATATGTTTTGTTTGCTTCATGATTTGATTCCACCTGCAACCCATCCTTTTGTTCAGTCTCACCCTCAGTTGCTATAAAACTTAAACACATTAAAATAACATCAATGTTAATCCTACCATATATGTTGTAACAGCCTGCTCTGACAAGGGTGATGGTTGATTTTGTACTGATTCTAATTCTGTATTGATGGATTCTGTAGCTGCATTCAAGACCTGGTCACGTCTCCATATGTACAGTACCTCTCCTCTTCAAGTGCTTTAGTGCAGCAGTTTAAATTTGTTAAATTATATGTTCCAAGTACAGCTTTCGACAGCACATGCCAGGCCAGACTACAGAGGCCCAAAGACCATAATTATTCAAGTAATACCCCCAAATATAGTACATGCAGGTAATCTGAAACCCAAAAATGAGTTTTGGAGCCCTTGAGGGTCTGTGACTTGGGTAACTGTCCATCTTGCCAAGGTGTTCACCCTTGAACACATCAGCCTGTATAAGAAAAAATAAACCACACACCTCACTGTTTGTGTTTGTTTTCTGAGACGTCTGTTTTTCAGGGGAGGTCTTGTTTTCCTGAGACAGCAGCCATGCTGAGGCATCACTGCACACTGAAGGACAGATGATGGCAGGTTGAAACGCAGTCATGTTCCACAAAGATGAAGCATCATATAAAAGGTGTGTTGTATCGTGTCACAACAGCTTACTTTGGACACTTTTGCTTGTTTCAGCATTTGAGCCGCTCAGTGTATGAGGTGGAGTCACACGTTGCTCTCGAACAGGCAAGGCATCTGTAAAAAGTAATAGAATCACTTGTAAAAAAAAGTGTTGTCAAAAAAAATTAAAAAAACCTAAACTCATGACTCACCCACAGAGAAGTTGAAAGAATTAATCGGGCTCTGTGGGACACGAGAGAAAGTAAAAATGGTAAAGTAACGCGTTTCATCGTCATATAGACATATAGTGTTTATAGTGAACAGTTTCTCACCTGGGCCTGTGACTGGAACGCTTGAAAGAAGGAGAAAAGATTACAACACAAAATGGACAGAAATACTTAAACGTTACTTGCAGTGAGCATAATGTTATGTTAATTTAAAAATCAGACACGCTAAAAAGGTTTATTATTAATATCCTCAGTGAAGTGAACCAGGGAGTAAGAATATACTTTGTTAAGTAAGTGCAAGTGTACAGGTTTTAATCACGTTTTGGCTCAGCCTCCTGAGAACAAAGCAATCAAAGAGTTAAGACTTAATGTTAAGGTTGGATTTAGGCTTGCTACAATTGCTAATTGCAGGAAACACCTGCAATTAGCAATTATATCACTTTTATTTTGTGAAAAACTGTAAAGGAAACTCAACTATAGAGGCCAGTGTCCTGTGCCTGCTCTTCCTGCTTTAACTGCACTGCTCAATTCTAAATTAAATACTTGCTTTTGTGTCCCGATTACTACATTTACTACTGTAAGTATGTGTCAGCATCCCACATCATGTGAACATCGTGTGAAGTGAGCTCACTATGCTGTGCTTTGAACTGGTAGATCTTCTCTTTCAGCACGGGACAGACTGACTTAAAAATGTTCTCCAGTTCGATTAAGTTAGTGTCATTGATGAGGTCCATGTGCTCCATCTCCAGGAAGATTTCCAGCATAGTCTGGAAAGTTACACACATTTTACTTCATCAACTCTTCAATTAAAAAGAGATAAACATGCATCACGTTGTAGCACCATTTAAAAACAATATGACTTGCACATTTATGCCGATCATCTCAAAATATAGGAATCACTTACAATATGGTCCTCCAGTTTTCTGCGTGGGAGTGTTGGGTTTAACAAGAACTTCACATGTTTCAGGTCATCATCAGTCATCTCCTCATACAGGTTGTACAGTAGCTTCCTGCAATGACGGACAATAAAAAGTCAAATTATGAAGTGTTGTGAAGCAGTGAGCAACTGCAGTTTTGGTTTGGTTGTAGATTATTTAAATGCAACATACGTCACATTAGAGTCTGATGAATTGCTAAGTGAATTTATTTTTAGTATTTTCTGAGGTTTTAAAAACCACAAGATTAAACAAATGTATGCAGAAAAACTAACATGGATGTTTGTGTTGTATTTTACGATGTCAATGTTAAATTGATGGAACTACATCTAAAAACTGCATTCTCACAGTCACAAACCTGAACTGATGGAAAATGCAGTTGACTATGAAATGATTTCCACACATCATTTCACAAGATCTTCATGCCAGATCAATTTATCAAGTCTTGCATTGGCACAGACACTGGCCCCATGCTTCGAACTCTACATATACTGTACTACATATACATTCATAGCCATTTTATTATTTCATACAATTTCCTGCAACTTCAATCACACCTGATGATCTCACAGTAAAATATGAGCAGCCCACCTGTAAGGGGAAATGAGCCCACTGGTTGTAGATTCTCTGTAATTCAGATTGAGGTCACGGACCAGACGAGGGCGTTGTATGATGAGCAGAAGCTCTATCAACAGTTGCGGCTGCTCTGGTGAGAGACAGTCTTGTTCCACCAGACGAGAGAAGAGGTCATTGGCCGACTCTATAGAGTTTGGGTTTCGGCCCAGGAAGTCGGTGCACAGGAATTTTAACGCTTTTACTTCGTCCTTGCACATGGCCTTCCCTACCTCCAACAGCAGCCTCTGAAAATCCATTTCTTTTGCTAAAAACAAGATAAACTTACTCAGATTTCTGTACCATGATTTGTGATGTAACATTGTGTATCGAATCATACCATCCATTACTCCCTCATCTATTTACATGACCACATTTTAATAACATGATGTGGCTGTACGGTGCAGAAGCAAGGAGTAGAGGTAGCGGAAGTGAATGAGTTTAAATATGTGGAGTCAATCATCCAAAGGACAGTGTACAAGAGAGGTGAAGAAGAGAGTGCAGGCAGGAGGGAGTGGGTGGAGACAAATGTCAGGGGACAGGGACGGTCTACATGACGGTACTTAGACCTGTTCTGATGGCTTAGAGACAGTGGCACTGCCTAAAAGACAGGAGGTAGTGCTGGAGGTGACCAGGATGGACAGAATTACAAATGAGCATATTGGAGGGACAGTTCAGGTTGAACAGTTTGGAGATACAAGTAAGAAAGTCAAAGTTGTTTTGGTTTGGTCGTGTGCACAGGAGGTATATTGATTATATTGGACAAAGTATGTTGAAGATGGAGCTGCCAGCGAGAGGAAAAGAGGAAGATGTTGTTATTCACAACATCCATGCACCTTCATGCGTTCATCTTCATGCAGTTGTGAAGGAGGACATGTCATGAAGACATTTGGTGCAACATAAGAGGACACAAAGGAGATGGCAAGATGGAAGCAGGTGAACCGCTGTGGCGACCCCTGAAGGAAGAAGCTGAAAGATGAATAAGGTCACAGACAAAAGCGATTACACGTCGTTGGTGAGTTTGTGTCAGTAAATCTAAACACTTTCAAACACCAAAGTTACAGAACAACACAGCGAAACTTACTGATGCGGGAAACAGTGGATCAACAAATGAGTCAACAAAAGGCCGTCTTATGGGATATAAATAGGTGAAAATATTGTTGTCAAAAACTTAAGTAGACATACATTCTACTAGGTGAGCCTTTTATTAAGTGGCTAAAAGCAGTTTTTCCTTGAAGCTTCCATATTTCAGCTGATTCATGGCACATGTAGCAGCAAAGTCAACACTGACTATGTGTAGTCCTCTAAGGAAGTAATAAGGAACAAGACATGTCCATGAAAATAAAGTCCATGGCCGCTGTGATGTATTTTATTGAAATACATTACGTTTCAATCAAAATCCAAAAATGGTACAAGAAGGAAGTGAGCCTGTCTGCGGTTACTACAACACACACAATTGAAACTATTTTCTACTCAACCCTAAACATGAGGCGCAACGTTACCTGTGAGAGAGACTCCAGACGGTCTGAAAACAGGTACTGCGGGTGACAACAGAGCTCTGAAACGGGTGTTTTTATTCCGAAACACGAACTTGGCAGAAAGTTCGAGGCCGTGTGAACATTAAGTTAAGAAGGAAGTTAAAAACGAAAGTAATAGAAAAGGAGAGCAGCGGGACTCGCACATGCCCTTATAGAGATATACGGGGCTGGATACTCACCGCAGCCGGGGCAAGACTCCCCACAGTACAAAATTCGGGGATTGATGGCCAAAACATTTTTTCATTGGGTGAGGTTAAGGGAGAATTGAAGTGTTTATAATTACAGCAATCGATCGAAAACTACGCTGATGACACCTGTTGAGCGTTTCTCTCATTTCTGTGTGTCGCTCTCACAGGAGAAGCCCACCCCCTTAACACACACACACACAGAATAAAAAAAAGAAAAACTTACAAAATGATGTTCTACAATAGGCCTAAAATGTTGTAGTTTTTGGTCAACGCGTTTGAAAAGGCTTAACTCGGTAAAATAGGTCTAAGTTCCCCCGAGAGTGGTAAAAACATGAGAAAGTGCCCTACTGGCTGCCATTCATATGTGGCTCTAAACCAAAATATAAGTTTACAAAATAGCTAATCTCTAAAGGAGTGTTTTTTCTAGTGGAGAAAAGTAATGCAGTGTCTTAAAAGATGCCCTTACAACCATTGGCATGTTTCCACTGGCTTGCCTCAGCACGGCATGGTTAAGTTGCGTTTCCATAGTACCTGGTATTCAGTTTTCACTTATTGGTCTGACACGAGAATCAAGCCGATCAATGCCGAACTGTAGATCAGTTAAAAAGACTTCACAATTCTAAAAACGTGGGTTAATCTCCCAACAATTACCAGGGAAATATCTAAAATCTCAATATTTAACAGAGGAGTCTGGTGTATGTAGCGACAGCACTGCTGATTGCGAGCGGCATCACAAACCCTGTCGCTGTAATTGAGTCCAGTGACTGTGCTCCAGTCATGGAGGAAGCATTGAACAAATATTTTTAATCAACTGATTCTAATGATCCAGTTACACTGAAAACTACTGCTTTACAAGCCACTAGGCACTTGTTTGTTTGTGTCGCATGTAAAACGAAGTCCTACTGGCCCGTGTCGAGTAGGTATTATTTTGTAGTGGAAACCCCACCTAAACCGCGCCGCGCTGTGCCGTGCCATGCCGAGGTGAGGTGAGGTGAGGTGAGCTGGGACCGCAGGTGGAAAAAGGGCTTGTATGGACTTACATGACTTGGCCCACATGCTGAAAAGTGTCCATTCCCTGGTGACAAAAAGGCATACATCATAATTTTTCTATCTCAGCGACTAATGTGTTGTTCTTTCGGTTCAGAACGCATAATTGTAATTTCCATGAACATTTATTTGGAGTTTTTTTTTGTGTCTGTCTCAAAGCCAAGTGGTCACATCCAAGCACACGCTGCCACATAGAACCTCCAAAAAAAAGCCTCCAAAATATGCCTGTTTCAGTCTATCATATCAGACAAACATGTTTGCTGCTTAATCTCACCATTAGTCAGCCATTTTTGAGTATAAATTTGAGTTTGTGTCACTTTTTAAACTGATTACTCTTTGCACCAAAGAGAAAATACCCTGATGCCCTCAATCAGTAAATTCAAATGTTATTTTGTGACTGTGGTTTTTGAAAAGTGACACAAACGTACCAAACGAGGCATGTTGAGAAATACTTTTATGATTATGTGTCACAGCAGTGTAGTTTGCAAATGCTCATCGTCGTTTAGCCACTTATCCACTCTTTGTGAAACTTGTGTAATCAAGGATTACACAAGTTACAGCCATGATACATGGATTTAATGCACCTACACATAAAAGAATTTAACAAAGACACAGGAATGATATAATCATGTCGAGAGAAAATAAAAATCATATACTGTTGCATTGCTTTTGAACCGGGCATATATTTGTTATAGGAACATGTGATAACAAAAACAAAAGGTTATGTCCCAAAAGAGTGCAGAGTGTATCAAAGGACAGGTAACCGTAGCAACCCATTTATGCAGCGTCACCCTTAACTGAAACAAATTAAACACAAAGCACACATAAGTATATACTGTATATAATCAATAAACAATCTGAAGTCAACTTAGACTAATGTTGTCTTTGCAAACTTGTCACAATCCAGTATGAAGTCTTTTCAATGTCTGCTTATCAAAATAATAACAGTGGGAACAGAGGCTTCTGCGGGAGACGTCACTGAGTGGTGACCCCCACAGGGTTTGTTTATAGTGACATGTACAGTGAGGAATTACACTGTGTATAAATATGAAAATCATATTCATTATTTGTGATAGTGTTTGTTGGTCTTTAGGGTCTTGATTTGTCCTCGGCGTCTCACTCTGACCCTGAGCCATGACCGGGAATTCACACCTGAGCTGTTGAACCTGAAGGATTCTGTAACACAAACACACACACACACACACACACACAGTGAGAGAGGGTGATCATCAGTGATATGTCATTTCTCATGTCCGCTGGAACTTGTGGACTGAGACATGAATACTAACACAAGGACAACGACACAAGAGTCACAACACCAAGAAGACAACATTATGCAAGAGCAAAAAATAATACAAATATAAATATACATAGAAAGTAATAAACAAGAAAACACAAGATAAAACAAGTTCAAAGGACAACATCACATGATAACTCTTGGAATTAGATTAATGTGATGATGAAGTACATATTAATGACATATGAAGTAATGATTAAGTACTGACCATTACCTAAATTTATTATAATTACATGATTGCTTAAATATTACCAAATGAGTATTTAATACCTTAATTTAATATTTAATTATAATTAAGCACTGGGTATTACCTAATTATTTTTACCTATATGATTAGTTTAATATTAATCATTACATCTGGCATAAACACTGACCTTGTCAGGACATGTTATTCTCATAGGGACCGAAACCTGGTCCTAATGAGGCACAACCTCATTTATGAGTTGGTTGAGTTTAAGGCTAAGCACTAACTAGTTATGGTTAATGATAATTCTGTGTCTGTTTTATTTTCAACACTTACTGTCAGTAATGAGGGAGTGCACGGCGGTGACTTGTCTCCGTCCTAAGCCGTGACTCCTGGACAGCACACAGTCCACATAGATGTCCCAAAAAACCCGGGCCAGGTCCCAGTAGAGCGCCGTGTGTTTGCTGTTGTCTGACGCCCTGAGGAAAACCATCAGCTCCCAGAAGGCGGGCACCGTGTCAGCGATCCTCGGGGAGCGCATCTTCAGCAACAGCGCCGAGGAGGAGTCCCAGCACTGCGGGTTGGCTCGGTGGGCCGCCAGGGGGTCCACCTGACCCGGCTTCTGGCCCTGGAGCGGCACGGCACACATGGAGCCCAGCACAAACACTGTGGCCAAGGGTATGTTCAGGAGCACTGGGACCATCTGCAGAGGACACAACACAGGTCAGATGTCTCCTTCCAACTGCAGAATAACAACAACAACCACAACAATAACACTAATAATCCTAATAATAATGATAAATACATTTGAGTAACAGGTTTGATGCATGAGCAGATTTAATACACCAGAAAACACATATTAAAAAAAACAAAAAAAAAACCACATCATGCTTATGTTTAAGAAGAAAAAAAAAGGTTCAAACTTAAATTTTACCACCTGTAGATTAATACGCAGCTGGTCTATAGGGTCTAAAGACCAATAATCCGCCTTACATTAAGCACTTATGATAAAGTTGAAAGGTTACATGGTATAATTTGCTGAGCAGTAAACACCTAAAATATGCAGATTAAGCCTAAATGATTGGAGATTAACCAGTTAGACTATAATAATGTACTCACCACTTTAGCTGGTCGGACTAAGAAGAATATAATGTTGATTGGAGTTTGACAAATATGTGTTAGTCTGTGGTGTTGGGTCCTAATTGACGTCAGCGGCTCCTCCTCTGCGCGCACTGTTCATGTTGATGCGTTTTAGTCATTGGTGGTTCAGATGCTCCTGCGGTGATTTGATGTTTCCCTCGTTTCTGTGAATTCGTTGCATCATTTTCACTGGTCTTTTGTGATTGATTGATCAACAATATGCAATATTATATTTAAATTATTATTAGTGATTGCAATATAAAGACACATTTAATGATAATTCATTACTTAATTGATCATTAATTGAAATAATTCATTTTCTGACTTCTTTTTAGATGGATCAACTTTTTAAAACCAATTTTCAATGGACAATGAGGTTGAATTCTATTCTATTCTATTCTATTATATTACTTGATTATCATATAATGTACTGTTTATGGTCAATTTATCAACTAACTGAGAAGCAGCTCCACTCAAACATTCTTGAGTGGAAAACAGTTTTCCTAACCTAATCTGAAGCCACCATAGATAAAGGACTTCTTCAGTCTGTGTGGGACGTGACGTGGACTCAAATAAAAAAAAGAGTCACTTCAGAACTTTTAACCCAATGTGTCATATGGCGTTCAATGTATTTCTTGTCAAGTTCTTAGAATAAAACAAATATATGTATATATATATATATATATATATATATATATATATATATATATATATATGCAATTTGGCCCCAGAAACTTGTGCGGGTCTTCTCTCTGTAAAATGAAACTCAGTGATGGCTGGTGTTCCAAAAGAGAGTGATGCATCTAAGCTTTTACTGAAATGTCACATGCATACTTGATCTCAGATGTAATTACTTTCACAGTGGGAGGCCAACACTAAATGTACAGCGCGAGTTTCTTACTCAGTCATTCCCACCTTCAGCTACAAGGCTCAAATTATAACTTTCGAAAGAAAACCATTTTCACACCGAAACACAAAATGTAACGTCTCAGTCTCAGGAAGTGAGATAGTCATTTAAAATGATTATCATTAAATGAGCGAAAGGGGAAATTATTAATGTTCATTGAGTGCTATAAAGAAAAAAACTATTTTTCTTTCTCCATACATTAATCAACCTGGGAGTAGCTAGTAGCCCCACAATATATGAACACTATTCCAAATACTAATACTATTCTAAACCAGTGAAATACAGAAATTGTTTTAATATTTTTTTTTATTAAAAAGCTAATCGGACTCAGGTGTGAGCCGACCTGGAGTCCAATCAATGACACGAGATTGGAGGTGTTGGTTAGCATGCCAGTTTTTAGGTCGCTATTCTCAAGAAGCATTGCCTGATGTGAACCATGAACCATGAACTCGCACAAAAGAGCTCTCAGAAGACCTACAATTAAGAATTGTTGACTTGTATAAAGCCGGAGGGGCTCACAAAAGTATCTCTGAAAGCCTCGATGTTCATCAGTCCGTGGTCAAGACAAATTCTCTAGAAATGGAGAAAGTTCAGCACTGTTGTCACGTTGGAAGTTTGCAAAAGAGTACCTGGATGTTCCACAGCACGACTGGCAAGATATTCTGTGGATAGATGAAACCAAAGCAGAGTTGTTTAGAAGGAACATGCAACGTTATGTGTGGAGAAACATCAGAGCCTGGAGAGATTGCCATCATCGACGTAAAAATTAATTCCCAAGTTAATCAAGACATTTTGCAGAACTTAAGGCCATCTGTCCACCAGCTGAAGCTCAACAGAGGATGGGTGAAGCAACAGGACAACGACCCAAAGCACAGAAGTAAATCCACGACAGAATGGCTTCAACAGAAGAAAACAGTTCTGCCCTCAACCCAAGTGAGATGTTCACATACTTTTTTTTTTTGCAACTGTAAATCCATCACACATTTTCATATAAATGTTGCTCTTTATATTGCATTTGTTCAAATCTCTTTTTAAAGTTCACTGACTCACTTTCATTTGAAATGTGTGGATTTTTCCTTCTTAGCAAAGAGCATGAAATGTACGACGTCAGTTTCAGTCTTCATTGTTGGTCATGTTTGTCATACATCGCTCCAGGAGATAAGAATCACGTCAGTGCGGATTTGACAAAGACGGCAAAGCACAGATAAAATTTGTCAGTAGTTTATTCATCGGTCCAACTGTACATGATGCAGTGAGAGAGGGACACCAGACGATGAGTAACATGGAGGTTTACAACGATGCCAGTGCTATGGCAGCACCTGGAACACACCAACTGTCAGCTGGACTGGAAATAATAGCCCTGCACAAGGAAACTGTTCAGGCCTCATTACGTACAGGCACCATACAGTGTTTGTGTGCATGTGTGCGTCTGTGTACATGTGTGTGATTAAAAACATCAGACTGAATGGAAAACACACAAAAATGTTTTTTTGTTTTTTTTTCAGTTCCACAAATGTAAAAGGGTGCTCTCTTGTGTTTCATTGTAAATATTCAGTACTTTTTTCTTTTTTTTTGTTAAATTATTATTATTATTATTATTATTATTGTTATCGTTATTTTTACTTGTTCACTCGTAGTGTGAGAATGGAGAAGCGAAATGAGACAAGATGTGGGAGTGGCCAGATACAAAAGATCAGCTAATTAGCAGACGTTTTTGTAAATTCATGTCTATATTGATATCATCATTATTACCCATACTTTTGTGCAATATCTCTCTTTGCATAGTAAATAAAAGATAAATGTTTTTTTTTTTGTTTTTTCTGTAGTTGACATGCACCTATCTTTTGTAGCATATTTCTGTTGCGGATTTCGGGGGACTCCCATATAGAATTATAAGCCCACTATAAGTGATTGCATGCAGCGTTACCGGTAGAGCTGATCTTGATTTCTATTAAAGAGTGTATGAGAGCAAAAAGGCTAAGCCAGTATAGTGGGTGGTGATATGAGGGACTGTTAAGTAAGAGCTGTCCGGACAGGTGAGCACCTGCATGGACAGACTTCATGCCCTCAGCAGTAGGACAGGCACCACTGGCTGCAGACAGAGGGGGAAAGTGCTCTGTGTGCAACAACATCCATACGTTCAGGTGATTGGTTCTTTGGCTTTTGAGTAACTGTTGAAGAATCCCTGGTGATGTTAGGCTGACACGACCTCAGTCTAAATCCCTCTAGAACTGACATGCTTCTCCTGGACATCACAACTGCTTTTAAGTCAATCTAAACCTTGAAGCAATCGCAGCAGGCGATGTGCAGTGTGCGACTTCAATTTAGGCCCAAATCGTAACTGTATTTTTTTTGTTTGTTTGTTTGAGTAACATTGCCAAAAACACCTGCGATTCAACATGCGAAGATAAAAAACAAAAGCAAACGGATGTTCTTTTAAAATATGCTGATAATTCTAAATATGAACTCCTTATTTATGTACATTTTTGTGTGTGTGCGCGCGCGAGTGTGTGTGTGTGTGCATTCACTGTGTGGTCTGCACTGCCTCTATGGATAACTCACATGCAGCACCTTTGAGTGAACTAAAGGAGGTTCAACCTGTTTTCCGCTGGGTTTGGTTTTTTAACGAGGCTATCTCCTCTACTGGATAAGTCTTTTTTTTTTTCCCTGTGTGTATGCTTTTGCAGTATAGTATAGCTTTGAGAGCCATGCAGAGCCCTGTAGGGAGGACTCTTCATGCCAGGGGGCCAGCAAGCAGCACGTTTGGTGTGGATAATCATGCCAGGTGAGAGAGTGGTGTGGATTCCGCCTGAACGCCTGTGCACTGGCACTAAAATATGGAAGAGGAGCACTGTGACTCTAGAGATCGGGGCGGGTGGGGTGGTGGGGGTTGGTATATGTGTGAGATGATACTGAAAAGGTTGCATTTCTTATGTAACTACAATGGAATTTGTTAAAATGTCCACTATGTCTTTTTTCAAGTAAATCTAATGCCAAAAAGATCAGCAGCAATAAGTGCAGTCCAGCTGTCAGGTAGCCAACTAAGGAAGCCTTGGAGGAGTCCATCGGTGATTGCCGTCTCTCCCTGGGTTAAATGGCTGAGGCGTTGGGGTCGTATCGCCGTTTCTTCACATTTCTTATGCAGAGATAAGAAAGAGAAAGTCAGTGTCGGCCATCATCACACAAATACTTACAGACAGTGCAACCTGGACAAGCAACCACACTTATCTCTTCAAGGAAATGCTGTAAAACAGTGCTTTAAACTTGCTGCTGTATTCAGTGAAGAGAAACTACAACATTCAACAACAGGTTTTTTTTCTGTGCCGTTTTTGAAGACTTCAAAGATCAAAATGCTGAAGACACAGAAGTGAGGAAGGCTGGTCCATGTTGGCCAGTTTGACCTTGAAAGCAGAGACAGTCAAAGGTATTTACATTCACAAACATCTATGAAAAACATTTTCCTTAATGTTGGTGCCACTTTTTTATTCATAGTCAAATTTAGTTGTGTTTTTAAATTTATTTGCGTTGTATTTTGTCACTCTAAGCAGTAGATAAACATTCACCCAGTCCAGTGAGCAAAAGGACAATAACGTCCACTCACTCAAAAGATAAGTGTGAATGTGGTCTGTGACAGTGTTGCCAGATTTGGTTTTCCGGGAGAGACGATAGGTGATAGGGACAAGTGTAACAAGTAGCAACAACAGGAATTATGCTGATGACCATTTTGAAATGCCAGATGTGCCACAATTAAGTGTAAAAAAAGTGAGTTAGTGTAATACCAAAACAAATGTTGAAAAAGAACGGTCGGAATATGGACCTAGAGTCGTCCTTTCAGAAATCTTTACACTTTACAAATACACTGCAAATTAAAGGCCATAAATCCATTTGCAAGTCACTGAAAAAGAAGCTTATCGTGACTTATCAGAATCACTTACCGGGATTAAAAGCACTTTGAATAAGTTCATCGTGGTGAATTTCTATTATTGTGATCTATTTCTAATCTGCCTATGGGGAGCTACATCTTTCCTCATGACTTATTATTCATTCATCCATCATCTATGATCTTATTACATGACCGCCATAAGAGTCGGAATTTTATTTTCTTAAAACACATGGCAGTAATAACATTAATTGCAATTAATTTGTTCAGGATGAAACAATTACGTGACGTAAACTTTTAACATTGTCCCATGCCTAACTGCGAATCAACTACTCTTAAGTTTTACTTTATTTCAATGTAATAAATTGACAGCTGTTCAAATAGTACAATAGTACACAGCAATCAGAAGCTAAACAAAGTTAATACCAGTGCAACTTTTCCCACACAGCCGCTTTGCTGTTCAACTTAAGTGCAGAGAAAAAAACGAAAAAAACAAACTTGGTGTATGAACCCTCTTATCGACTTATTTCACTGATAATAAGTGTCGATAAAGACAATATTTAACCCTCAGTGCTCAAGCGACACAGATCCGTGCCGCAGGTGCACCCTTAGTAAATTGCCATGGGATTAATACACAACTCCTTATATGGACGTCCTGAGGGTGTCTGTTTACAGGCCACATCTTCAGGCTTTACAAAATCTGTTGTTGAGTCAAAGTTATGATTCATTCTATATCGCATATTTCTTTTAATAAACCGGGAGTACCGATAATTGTGCAGAAGTCACAAAGAAGACAGTTTTTCTTTTATATAGTGAACTTTAAACTGCCCTATTGTAAATTTTACAAATTTGATCCGATTTTTTTAAACATTTTGAGTACTTTTTGCTCAGGCGTGTTTATATAGTTGATGAAAATGAAAAAAAAGGACATTCTGATCTCTAACTGGGCCACTGGCAAATCTTGCAACACTGGTTTATGAACATAAAAACCTTTGTTGGCCTCCAGCAAACAAGTGCAGACTGGCATGTTCGTGCAACATCACTTTACAGGGTGAAGATGTGTAGAGGACACGTCTCGTTACCAATTCTGATGGAAAAGACATTTGTTCCCACGCAAAACTTAACCATCTGGGAAGAAAGATCTAACATAAAAGATACTCTACAGAGGAGGGAAAGAGGAGACAACCACAGAAACAACAACCACGGCAGCAGAAGCAACAACTACTACCACAACAATGGAACAACAACAACAAATACGACAACAGGAGTGATGTACAACCTCCCCGTACTGTGGCTTGTTGTGGGGCTTCTATCACTCTGTCATGCACCTCTTCCAATAGTAGGCCAGTTGAAGGTGGCACTATTGCTGTGCGTGGTTCATGCAGTGCAATGCGCTGTGTCTGTACCAGGTCTGTGAAGCAGGCAGCAATGGCAGCTGGTGTGGGCGGGTCCAAGAGTCCGGCTCTGCTCTATGGTGGAGCCTGGCCATCCAGGTGGGTGTGGCCAGCCATGGCACAAAGGCTGCGACCAACAAAAAGGTCCTGGCTTCTCTCTGTCTGTCTCTGTCTCTCTGTCTGTGTCGCTCTCACCACTACATTTAAAGTCTCACCCTCAAACAGTAATGGACCAAGAAAAAGATCATGGAAGTGATGAGAGCACAACAACCCTGGAACTAATCACTCAGCCTTTGTGCAATGAACTGACCTCCTCCAAATCAACAAGTCAACATGCAGAAATGTTTTCTTGCTTATTTTTTTCTTTTCTCTTCTTTCTTTTTTGGTGACAATCATGGTGCTTTGCTAACCGGCATGCTTTGGTGGCTGCAGGATTATATTTCATATTTTTCCTCCTATTTAAAGATGTTTAACACCCCTGTTGCTCAAGACATCAGGCAAAAAAAAAAAAGTGGTAGATTGGAAAAACGTCTTAAAAAAATAATATATTGTTCAAGAGAGTACATTTCCTGGCTACACAGAGATATGTTAGTGTCAAATTCTTGCACTTCAGATGGTACGTGAGAGTTAAGTTGCTAATACTGACATACACAGGCTATTTCTTTATGAAATTTAGCTCCTACGAGTGCTTCACTTTTGTTTGTAAGGGTCTCTGTTGTTAAGTCCTTTACTAAACATGCATGTAAAGCATTGAGCTCTGCCCATCCAATCAGTTTGAGGTTCTGCTACAGATGCACGGATGGCCCTTGATGTTGCTTCAAATTTGTCTTCACACATCGATACACAGAACAACATCCACGTCGCCCTCAGGGAAAAACCGGCAGGACCGTACGCTGGATGAAGCTGAGCATTTCAGGCAAATTTGTATGAAGTGCTGCTACACAATTATTCAATACAAGAATACATCTGTTTGCATGTGTGTATGTTCAGTAGCAGAGGCTCAAACCCTGGTGTCTAAAAGCAGCAGGGATGCTAGAGTTATAGTAGGAGAGGCATGCGGCGTGTTGCTTACTTAAAGCCCCATCCAGTCCCCCCCAGCACTATGGCAGCCACAAGGATGGCTCCGGCGATGGAGCCTATTATTAGATTGGTGGCACTAGGACCTGTAAAGGGTTATGGGGAAAAAGACATGAGTTTCTGCTCTCACTCACTGTATCAACGACATAGAACTATACAAGGATGATTTCACATGGAACAGAAAACAATAACCATTTAATATACCACTACAGTAAACCTGAGAATGTAATTTTGCATGCTTTGTCAGCCCCCTTTATCGTGTGACATGGAGATTATGAAGTGGAGGCCCTGGGAATATTTATCTGGTGTCAGTTGACATAGTGATAATCAGTGGTCTGTTTGTTATGGTTGTGCAGAGGACTAGACCCTGGGTTTCCATCGCTGTTGTTTTAAAGAACAGAGATTGACTGAGGTGATATGTATATGTGGCCTGCAGTAAGAGCAGTAGAAAAATGTTTTTAGGGGTCCCAGTCACCACACAGCCTACCACTGACTGACAAGCCAGGTCACTAACTGGACACTTCTCAGGACTGTTTTCCATCTAAATGCCCCACATGCCCCAGAAAGGAGAGGATCACAGGAGCAACCACATAATGACTAAGAATAAGAGAAAGAAACGGGATAAGAAGAGGAGGCGTGAGGATGTAAAGAGAGAGAGAGAGAGAGAGAGAGAGAGAGACTTGTAGTAATGGGGGAACAACAGGAAGTGGCAAGAGAGTAGGAAGAGGAAGAGGAGGAGGAGGCAGGGGGGGTTCCATCAATCAATCACACGACACTGAAAACATCCAATCACATGACAATTATATGGTCATCACCAACACACAAGAAAACACAAAGCCACCGGGACGCACATACGGGCTCAGGCCGGCTCACGAGACCGCCCGCACACTGAGGCACCACTATGAGAAGAAGAGCTGTGAAAGGGTTAAAGATGCTTACTCTATTCCCCACCCTGTGCCTCCAAAAATCACCCCCAGGGCCAGAATGGTCCCTGCTACTGCCCCTATCAGCCTGTTAGTGGCCACGCTCACTGTGTAGAGGGAAAAGGAGCATTATTACCACCCTGTCAAAAACAAACAGCAGGCTTCTGCTTCAGAGTCAAGGATGAAGTGAATCGGTGACACTTCCCTCCCCCTTAACCACCTCCCCCGTCTCCCCTGTAGGCAAACCATAAGGTGTACAGCTGAACTGTGTGTTCACTGAATCGTCTCCAATCAAACTAAATAAATCAGAACACTGCTTTTATATTCACATTTGGCTGATACTTTACATGTACACCTGAGAAACTCGCATGTGCTGACTCAGCTCCCCTGACTGAGAATGACAAAATATACAGCATATGCTCATAAGTCAGGGTAAATCTTGGTTAAATGAAATGAATCCATATAAATGTGTGCATGTTATTCATTCTATTAGATTTCAGAGGTTGAAAGAGGTGGAAACCGACCCTTGGGCCCTTCGTCCTGAGTGGCCTCAGGCTCTTTAGGTGGGTCAGGCATGCTACAGTCTGTCCCTGCCCATGTGGCGTCACAGGTGCATGTGGCTTCATTGTTGCACACCTGCACAAGTAAGACAGAAACAAATGAGGCGACGGTAAGAGACACGTAAGCGCTTTAAATAAAGATGCTGACACACAACATTCCCAGCAGCTGTCTTAATGTTTCTAGGTTTTTATGCACAGTCCCACGCATACCACAGGGTACTGAAAATAGGAGCATATAGCATAAAAGAAAATGGTGTTTACATTGTCCATGTCTAGGCTTAGGCGATAAGTTAATCATTTTGTTTGGCACATTTTATCTTATATTCAACATTAAAATAAATAAAAGTCAAAGCATTATGTCATATACTTCATTTGAAACTGTTGACTACACACAGACACACATATTTAAACATACAGTATACTGAATTTAATTTTCTTTTGGTGCATAAAGCTTTAACAGAGGAAGCAGAACGTACAACTGAGGGGGGCTAAGCCTCCTTATGTCCTCTCGTGGAGCTGGACCAGGTCAGACCACAATGAGTGAGGGGAGAATTGTGGGTAATATTACCCTGGGACTCACCCCATGGGCAGAGCACACCTGACCATTAGGTCCGCTGGGGCAGGTGCTCATGTTGAGTGACTGGATGGGCAGACACTTGCGGTCAAGGCACATCATTGACGGCCCACAGGGAGTCCCATCGTCTACATAGCCTAAATCGGTGTCATCGTCCAGGAGGACATGGCCACCACTGAGGGGAGGAAGGTAGACAGGTAAAAGAGATGAAGACAGGTGAATAGACAGGGAGGGAATACAAATCTAGATTCAAGTCAAAGTGACAGGAAAATGACGAGGACATAAACAGCTATAGTTGGCAGATATTCAGTAGGTTTACCTGCAATCTATCTGTCCATTTTTATAGTTGAAGAAGGTGGTAGTTATCTCTCCTTTTATTACTCCAATACGTGGATTACGGCCAGTGTTGGTACACAAAAGGTAACCACAGAAAACGTCGCTGTAAAAGACAAGCAAAGACATATCTGTGCAAGATGCCTGTGTCCAAAGTATGAGTTGTCATGTTATCCCCTCTCTTTTGCTTCTTATACATGTGAATGTAAGACCCAGCTATTTACAGAAAATCCCTCTTATTTGTCGATATGGGTCATATACTTATGGGAAAAACTGTATAAAGCATTTTCAGTGGTCTCTACCACGAAAAAGAATCATATAAATTCAGACCATTACAGCCATTTTATGTGTGAAGTCATAACAGTATATAGTATAGCAGTCATTTTTGCATATTCAGCATAATTAATGTGGATTTGGAGAGAGCTGCACAATATTAAAAGCGAACCTATATAAAAATCAGTGATTAACTTTAATAATAGGAAAAATAAGAAATTATTAGCCCACTGTTGCTCCCTACTGGATTAAAAATAGAACTAAAATCTCACTTGACACTAATTCCACTGGGTCATCAGAACCATAAACTCAAATAGAAATGTATTGCTAAGTACAATTAGCATTTCTATGCAATACTTGCTGTGGGTGTCACCCTTTGTTAAAAGTAATTTATTGATAGGTCTTGTTTATTATTTTGTGCGTCCTGTGTTGGAATCAGTCACTGAGCTCCTGTTGATCTGTCACTGACACACATATACAAAACACAATGACAGCTGACACATCTGTACAGTCAGAAAAACATTATTTTAGTCCTCACGAACACACATGACATCCATGTGTGTTTGCATATTGCATATACAGGACGCGTTTTAATGCCAGGTGTGAACAGACGAACTTAAACCTATTAATCGAAATCTAAAAAACAAATCTCATTGAATGAATTCAATCCAAATCACTGTCTGAAGGTATTGATACAATGCTGATTAGGCCCCACACGACTCTCACCATGTTTCCCCCTGTGGTATTGCCACGTTGTACACAGGATGCGAGTATATATCATGACAGATATACATTGTGCTAGTAAAGCAAAATGCCTGCAAACCAGATGGAGTATGAAAATAGAAAGAAACTCCCATGAGAAGTAATTTCTACTGCTCAAAAAACCCCAGTTGTTAATACTTCATTCCCCTGCCCGAAACTCTGCTGTGTATTAAAGGTGACATCGAATGCTTGTATCACACATATATGTTAGTTATGGAGGTCTACTTACATATATTAACTTTTTTTCAGGGTTAAAAACCTCCTAATCGCTGCAAATGAGCCGATCAAAATATCTCCTCACTGACGCTCTCGTCAGCCGCGCTGTTTCTGGCCAAAATCACACCCCCAGAACGTGGACTGTGTTGTGATTGGCCAGCCAACGGGAGCTTTCCCACTGTTCTGTGATTGGCCAGGTACCTGGAAGTGACGTAATTGGTAGGCCAGCTCTCAGATACACAGCTCCCCCTCTGGCACGGTGGATGCTCTGCATCTCAGCAGCTACAACGAGAGTAGTTCTTCTTCTTCTGCAGTTGAATGTACACAACCGGATGTGCCCGGACTAGTGCCCGCACCAGGAGGCGCTACGGCGTTGAGAGGAGTGGTGAGGTATACTGAGGACATCACCAACCTATGGAAGTGCCGATCCGCTTTGCAGAGCCCAGGAAAACAATAAAACCGTATTTTCTCAGTAGTGGCTGAACTGTTTGTTCTGAAACTTTAGGGTTTCATAAACGAGGTAATGACGCAGATACACACACAAACGCAGTGTTAATTGGAGCTTCCGGTCTATGTCGCCTTTAAGACAAACCCTCAGTCAGGTCTGATAGTATTGCTTCACAGAGCCATAACGAACATCAAACCTGACACGTACAGATGTAACAACATCCTCCTTATCTCTGAAAACTCACTGTTTGCTACACTGGACCCACTTCTCTCCGTCTCTTCCGCAGTTGCCCTTCTCTGTGCCTTCTGTGTTGAGCTTCTCATAGCAGAACTTCACTGAACCTCCAGCCTCTGAGGAACACAGAGCAGGGAACTGCACAGTTTCTGACTGCACATACACAGTGACACTCTGACATCAACACGATTGAGAAGTTGTGATCTTACTTGACCCCCAGATGTATTTACACTGGCTCTCTCTGGTCTTGCACTCTCCACTGTAGCAGCGACCCTGCACACAGTCACAGACACAGAGAAACAGTTTTAGTTTTCTGCTAACAAACTGTTACAAGCTAAATAAAAAGCTAAATCAGTCCATGTACCTGGTCCATCTGGCACTGGTAGCCATCTTGTTTATGAAGGTTGGGAGGGCACTGAAAAAAAGCGATAGATAAATAATTTCTAAACCCTGTGCATCAATGCAAAGGTGACGTGTTTGAAGCAAATAGTACGTAAATGTGACTTCTACATAAGAACACCTGTCCGGAGTCTCCAGAGCAGGTCTCTGAGATATCACAGTCGTTCACAGCGTAGCGACAACTGTAACCTCGGGGATAGAACTGCGCGGGAAAAGAGGACAAGAAAAAAGTCTGAATAAAACGAGCAGTTTGAAAACGAGTGCTTTTATGAAAAGAACCAACTCATACCAAACATGTGTTATTGCAGCACGGGCCATCGCTGCAGTGTGCCCCGTTGGCAAGGGAACATTTCTTGCAGCATTCCTTGTAGCACTCCTGAAAACAAAAGAGGGACTGAGCTTTAAAAGTCTGGGCAAACGGGACGACAACAACCAGACGTGACTCGCTGAAGTGAGAGGGAACTCACAGCTCTGCCTCCGCAGTCACACTCCTCTCCCACTTCTACAAATCCATTCCCGCACTCGGTTGTCTCGAACAGCTGCAAAATAAGATGAGAAAAGATGAGGTTTGAAGGATCCGGAAGGAAACATGAAGTTGCCGACACGTGACGAGGCAGAGTGGCGAGCCTCTCACCTTGGTTGGCCTGTTAAACAGACAAGAGCCGCCACCTTTCAGGAGGAACTCCTTGTAGTCCGAGATGCTGCATTTGGAGAATCTCCGTGGATGTTGGACCCTGACGGGAGAGAAAATCGTGTGATAGTTGACTAGAACTCGGCGAATGGTACGAAAATAATAATTTCATTTATATAGCACATTTTAAAACACAAAGTTTACAAAGTGTTTTGACACACAAAACAAACGGGAAACTCGACAAAATGGTAAGAATTGGAACACTAATTGTCAAAATTAATTTTCATTAATTGGTAAACATGGGTAACACCGCAAAACAATAAGGTTTTTAATCATGAAAAAAAAAAAACACCGATCTGTGAGTTGTTCAGTTTAACAGTCTATTACATTATTTAGTGTGTGTGTATGTGTATGTGTGTGTGTGTCTAAGAGAAATGTTGGACATTACCCAGTGTCCTCCATTATGCAGCCAGTCCATGGGTCCGAACAACCACATTCCTCTGGAATGAGGAAGAAAAGCCACAGAGACAAGGAAAGAAAGAGAAAGGGAGATTACAAGCAGCATCCATGCATGTGTGTGTTTCTTTCTCCAAGATATTTAAATAAAATATATGAATAGAATATTTACATACAATAAGAGAAGACTGCTGACTTGATGTAAAGATGAGAGAGCCTGATTTCATCCTATTTTCTCATGAAGCTTGATCAGTTTTGGTGTATTCAGAAAAATGAGTGGCCGTCATGCATTTTTGGAGCTTTCTAACATGACATCTGTTCGACGGCGCTGACTCATTAATCACTGGGATCTTAAAAAAGAAGCCTTAAATCATGAGTCAACGTTCTCTGCTTTCTAACCACTATTTATTTTTTTTTTTGCCCCTTTTTTCCCAAGGACATTCAGTGCATCTCTCCATCTGTCACACCTGGGATTAAAGCTGTCGAGAGGCCGCTTGCTCATGTTCGTGGAGCAGCTTTTTGTTTTACAGGCGCCATCTGCTGTTGTCAATGCCATAAGACAATTAAATGCCTGGACTAAAAAAAAAATATATATACAATCTGTACAATCCTCCCTTTCAAGTGTCAAGAAAATGGACTCTCCAACATTACGGCGTTAATAATAAGTAAGCAGATTAGGTTTTTGTTTTGTTCAGCACTGTGAAAATTCCAAGGTTCATTATAACATACTTATGCCTGGAGTTATACAATAAAACTCATGGCAACAACTTCACTTTATTTACTGGAGTTTTAAGAAATATGCTGACGCACAAATAGACGGTTTCCAGGGCTCGACACATTAAAAAATGAAAAAAAAAAAATCTGTATTTCAAACAAGCGTGCCACAGAATAAAAAAGTCAAAATACACATTTCTCTCTAGATGGTCAGAGAACTACTTTCTGTCAAAATATCAAATATGACAAATAATTAAGAAAATACTTTGAGCCAAAGAAGCTTGTACAAATAGTAGTTAGCTTCCATAAGAATACTAGATGTTAGTATTACATAAAGTTTACTAGACTTCAGAGTTCAATCCAGTAAAATGGGTTCAGGGGAAATGAGGGAGCAAAGGGTATCTGAAAACCCATGAGAGTACATGAAAGTGGAATATTTATTTTCAGCTTTGCAGTCATTTCAGTTGGCTGATTGTGCCCTTCCTGGCTCACTCATATTAAATATGAGATAGCATCTAATTCATGAATACTTCTCTTAGATGCTGGGTCCCACTGGATTCCAAGATTCTGTGACAGACTTTGGCACAGAGACACGGCCATGGACCCGGTGGTGCCGTACTGTGGACAAAATAGAGCCCAGCGATTATTCACCCGCGGTCACTCTCTGCCGTGCACGTTCAGAATAACACGAGACGTTAGACAAGGCGGTCTGACCTCATTGACTCCGACCCCGCGGCTCAGAGAGCACGTGCCCCCGAAGTACGCTGCGCTGCTTCTGCGATAATGGAAGGTCACGTTTCTATGACAACAGGAGACAAAAGGTGAAGTCAGGACACATCACAGTGGATCAGAGATCGGTCCACAGCAGTGATTTGATATCGGACATGAATATCCATGTTTGCTGACACAGTACTGTTTGGTGTTCGAGGAGCAGTAGTTGCAAGCCGAACGTAGAAACAGAACAATACGGAAAAATGGTATCCAGCAGCAATAAAGTCCAAAAAAATAACAAAGAGGGGGGGAAACTAATTGAGAATTAACATTATTTAATATTATTAACACACACACACATCCGGCAAATTACAGTACAGAGCTTACGAGAAGAGGTGAACTGAGTCTGCGTGCTGCTTGATGCTCTGCTGCCGGTACTTGGCGAAGTCTCGCAGCATTTCCAGCGGCCTCACACTGACGGGGATCTGATCCTTGTCCGTCCAGATCTCCACAGCAACGAGCACCACGCGTGTATGTAGCTGCTCTTTGAAGATCTAGCATTGAAGCACACAGTGAATGGGAGGAATGAAAGGCAGAATGAAAGAGAGAGAGAGAAAGGGGGGGGCGGGGGATTTGTGGCATGATGAGAACACTGGCACAACAAGAAGTAAGAGCAGGACAGGTGAGGCTCTGACTCCGGGGTTTGAGAGGTTTACATTACAGGAGATTTACTATGATTAAAGGCAGTTATTAGGCTTAATTCTTTCAAACAAATATTTAGTTCAGAGACAGTATTTGAAAGGATAATTCAAAACATTGATCATAAAGAGATCACCTCTTGGAATACAAGTAGAAATATTAAGGACTATATATCCGTTCAATATCTTTTGACAACTATTACTAAAAAATGTGTAATATTTCAGTCAGGACTACAGTGGCGAGCCAACAGTTGATGAATATCGCTTTTATTTGAGCACACGCGGCAAATAAAAATGACTTATCTGTGCACATTCTGAAACTAATCTCTATTAAGAACGGAAAAAGAAAACCCACATTTCTCAAAGATTTTACTCACAGCATCCACGAGGTTCACCACTGACTTTGCAAAATTCCTCGTGTGCTGCTTCGTCCTGTGTCGTTTGTACTGCACACACAAATGACAAGAACAAAGGGACGAATGAACAACAAGTTAATTCGTTTGTCATACCATGTATACCATATATTAATATCGTTATATGCGACACGTACCATACTGTGATCGCTGACAATCATGATCTCTAAATATTTCGTCTCCTCGAACACATTGCGAGGCATCTGCGAATCAAAACCAGAAACAATCAGCAGTGACCAACGTGTTCCAAGCTGTTTTAGATCCCAGTGTCCCACGTGCACAATCACTGTGAAGTTGTTTTTATTTTTAATCACACCCTTTAAATGTTCAGAGCGGTGGAAATGTGTTGGGAGTACATCAGAGTGAGATGAGATCAGAGGACTTACAGCTCTCTTTTTCCTGCGCTTCAGCCAGGACAAGTCATCCAGCTCTGGGAAGAGCTGCCCCTCCTCCACTGCAAACACACACAAGGCCAAAACAGGAACATTAAATATTTCCATGTTTTGATGGGTTTAAGGTCACAGCAGCATGTTTTTTTCACTTTAATGTTTGCCTGAATTACCCATGGAGCTCTGCATCTATGCTAGATGAGAACAAAGGTACACAAGGGCCTTTCTGCATGGAGTTTGACCGTGTGTGCGCGGGTTTTCTCTGGGTTCTCCAGCTTCCTCCCATAGTCCAACAAACATGCAATATAGGGATTAGGGAAATTGGACACTCTAAATCAGGGGTGTCAAACTCAAATGACCTGGGGGCCAATGAGCAACCAGTCTGGTCAAGCAGGGGCCGACATTGAGGAAAAAAACAACTATTTAGTAGCCGGTGGGCAATACAAGATATTCATTATGATACTAGACAGAATTGCAAAGTAAAAGTGCTTGTTTTGATATAAAATGATTAACAATAAAAACATATTTATGATGCACAAAAATGGAGAATTAAATTGAAAATCTAGCAAATAATGACAAGGATAATTGTGATTAAAACAGCTTAAATATATGTAATTTCTTGTTGAGTGTAATACATTTAATAAAGCAATGATTACAACAGAATGTCTTATTACTATTATAAAAATATTGCCGGCAAATACATTTAGACTTATATTCTGTCTCTATTCCATCACCTTGCACAGTGGTGGGCGGGCCACATGTAATTGATCGGGCCACCAGTTTGACACATGTGCTCTAAATTGATCGTAGGTGTGAATGTGAACCTACCTATCGTGGGCACAGCACCCCCCGTGACCCTCCTGTGGAGGATAAAGCGGTAGAAGATGGATGGAATATCCCATTCATTGTCTACCACTTTATCCCCCACATGAGGGTCACAGGGCTGCTGGAGCCTATCTCGGCTGACATGTGAAAGACAAAGCACACCCAGGCAACGCCAACGCACAACCATCCACACTTTACAGTCAATTTTGAGTGTCCAATTAACCTCTGCATGTTCTTGGACTGTGGAAGGAAACCACACACAGAAAGGTCGGACCTTGGCCGGACCAGGTTGCAAACCTGAGTCTTTTTGCTGTAAGGCCACAATATCTCATGCTTCATTAAAAAAGTACAATTTTGTAATTGAAATGTTTGTTTCCTTTCAAGCACAATACTCTATTAAGAAGGAAATGGTCATTTAAAAATTTAAATTGTGTTCTCCAAACCAAGTGTACTTGCATGTTGTGTGGCGAACATTACAGTACATGTAAGGTAAGGGAAGTAGGGGGGCAGGATGAGGTGGAGGTGTGGTGACAGTTAGAGGTGAAGGACTGATAGAGGAGGTTGTAAAAGATAATGAATGACAGTGATGGAAAAACCCTTACCCTGTTCCTCTGGATCATTGTTCCAATGAAGGGAGGCTGCTCGTCTTAGTCTGTGTGGCCTTGCAGCTGTATCCTGCAGAGGGTGAGGCACACGAGTGGGAAGGAATGAGTGTGTTCACTATGGACACGGTTATATAAACTTAAAACTGTTGGGTAAGTCAGGAATATAAAACTTGAAATCAGATGAAAAATGTAGCGAGAGATGTTGATGATATAATTATAACAATAATAATAATAATTATTATTATAATAACGATAAAGAAAAAGGAAACAGCATTTCCAGCTAATAAATTACACTTGAATTAAGTGATGGCAGCAATAAGAGTAATAAGGGACTAAACCCTATTTGTGACTGAATTCAATAGAGATGCTATTAATGTTGTAGGAACTTTATTTGTTCATGCGTTGAAGAAATTATGAATTATATACATTTAAAAGACCAGTGTGTATAAGTTAGCTGCATCTAGATCTGTAGTTGTATAATTGAAAAACACTCTTATTTAAAAATCATCACAAGAGCTTTGACGACGTCCGTTTAAATGTGTGATTTTCTATACGGTATATGACACAACACTGACACGACCCTCATGAATATCCTCCTATTTATTGAAGTACAGGGACATGTTTGTTTTAGTATAATGTCACGTTATATTAAACTATTAGGCTCCAACAGTGTGCATAACAAGCTAACTGCACACTGGCCAGACGTGCTTCATTATCTCATTTGTCTCAGCTCCTTGCTTTACAAACAGGAATGCCCTTGGAGCTATAAGGATATCCTCAGCTATAACAGTAAAAAGCACAAACAGCTCAGGTTGTTGGGAAAGTGTGGCGGAGGAGAGGCTACAAAAAAAAAAAAAAAAACGTGCGAGATGCATATTTTGGTTCGAGGCGAAGGAAATAACTTACGATTGAATGAGTCTGTTCTAAAGGCTCGATTAGATAGACATAGACTCCATCGTCAAACATCCCGCTGACGGCCACAGAAAAGAGAAAAGGGAGAGAAGCCGTGAGTCAGTAGGAGGCGAGGAACAGGGATGAGTGTGTCCCAAAACACACAGCGAGGAACACACACACACACACACACACGGAACACTGCTGTTACTTACTGCAGCCCGTTGCACGTAGATAAGGCCACATGGGAATTATCGTTCCCTCTCACCTGGCCATGGTAGTAACAGTGCTCACCGCCCTGAGGAAAGACAACACAGTGCTAATGAAACATCACAGGGAAACCATGGCCACAAATGAAGCAGCAAGGCAAGCACACGAAAATATATGTACCAGAATTATTTCATGACTGACTGACTGCATCATTTATCAACTTGATTATTCCGGCATCAATGTAACAGCTTGTGTCACAGACGCCGTTCCAGTTCTGCAGGCGGCTCTATGCTTGTTTATACGTGTGTGTGTGTGTGAGTGTGTAAAATAATACATTGCAAAGTGGGTCCTGGTACTGTCTGTGACTCAGCTGTCAGAGTCAGACCCGGGGTGAACAGAGGACACCCCCCACCACCACCACCACCACCCCTCCAGCACCATTCTCTGTCCCTCTATCTCTCACTTCACCCATCCCACGCTGCACTGTTACTGCAGAGTGTTTTCTCTCCCTCATGGTCATGTGACCAGAGCTCCAGCAGGAGGCTGCAGGAGAGCAAAACCCTGCTGATTCAGCTACAGTACACCCAGCCCAGCCCTCTGCCTGAATCAGCAGCAGCAGCAGCAGCAGCAGCAGAAACTTGCTCTGTCTCTATGCATCCATCTATGTACAGTATCTATGTATGTACCTGAACCTTTACTCTGCTCCAGAGTCTGAATGTGACTGCAGTTCTGGATGACGTGTGACAGTTTTAGTCTTCATTTGATAATCCATTCGCAGACGTTTTAGCATTAAAGAACCACAAGTAAACAGATGTACAGATGTACAGGACATCAAAGCACATCTATGCCCGTCCTTCAGTTTCAAAGCCCATGATGTTTCTAAATGAACTTGGAGTCACATGAATATGGCGGTAGATGTTTTAACTGCTACTTTTAATGGTGTATATTTTGATTTGTTTATGATTATGCTATTTATTTATTCTCTCAGATGGAATTTCACATTGTATGTTTCTGCAACTTGTCATTGTGTCTCATCTGTAGCCTTGTTAAATATGCTGCTGCCTGTCTCAGCGACGAACCTCTTGATTTATATTTATTTATTTATTTATTTATTTTCTTTATCTCAATGAGGCTTTTTCTGGTTGATATGAAAGAAAATGACAATTTTAACATTACCTTTGAAAGAACGGGTTTGCCCCCTTCATAATGGATCTCGACATAATCTGAAGACAGCAAGCCACTGGAAAGAAAATAGGGTGTGTAGTTGGTTAGGGTGGACGGATATGATGCAGTGACAATAAAAAAAAAGGCAGCATTAGTCTGTCTAACCTTGCTTTCTCTGACTCACTTATTGCGGTTTCAAACAGGCGGCGAGCGCCGCTTTGGTTGGAGTTTAAACAAGAACAGTCATAACCACAGTGCCTGGATTAGTCTGCACAAACACGACATGGCCCATGGCATCTCAAGAGGGACCCACAGATGTTAAACATCGCCTGCCCTCAAGAAACCTGAATGAATTCACTTGCGATGCTCAGGCTGCACAAGCAGCGGAAAATCCCAAAAAAACACAACATTTAAACTATCCTAATAAGATGCTTAAGAGGGAGCCCAAGCAGAGTCGTTCATTCGTTCTAAAAGTAGGTTCAACTCAAAACTGCTTTTAACGTGACTGGGTCTTCCTCAAATGTCACAACCTTACATCCCTGGTTGAGAAAGAGAACACGTAACAGGAACAGAAACCAGTAACGATATTTGGAATATGCCTAATAAAGTGAATGATTGTGAGGCCTCAGCTTCACCTTGAGCACAGCAGTCCTCCCGGCAGTTTCTGCTGTCTGAGTCAGCCTCCCTCAACATTATCCACACACACACACACACACACACACACTCAATCTGTTAGCTGACCAACGGTTTCAAGAGGCTGCAATTTTTTGCCATAATGGCGCTTTATTTCTGAGTAGTCTTGCAAATCCAAAACATCCACCTCTCTGTGGAGATGTAGCAGTGCTGCAGCAGAAGAAAGAGAAATAATCATGATGTCTTGTGACACCAGCAGTGCGATATCTTTGTGCGATGCTCAGGAACATGTGAGCAGGAAGTGCATCACCATTATGAGGGGAGAGGTGAGCCATGAGAAGCTTTTAAGACTTTCCTGAGTGAGTGACAGGGAATGCAGAAGGAGCAGAGGGCCACACCAGAGTGTACTGGGTAAATGTGTGTGTAGGTGGTGGACAACATTAACCATATAACTGTGTTTTCAATTCATTCATTTTCATGACAAATGGGAAACAACAATGATGAAAAATAACCGTTTCTATGACGAGGGGCAAGCGTTAACGGAGCTTTCCATTCAAAGCTGATAGTCACGTTGCAGCCAAGGATTTTCACACACAACCATCTCTAGCGTTTGCAGAGACAGAGAAAATGAAATAACCAGCGAGCGACGTTCTACGAGCAAAAGTGCCTTGGTGGTGCCAGACGACAACGGAGGATGACCAGTCTGGGTTAGAATAACACAAAGGCAACAAATCAAATAGCCACTCGTCACAACCAAGATATGCCTCAAGACAATCTCTAAATGCACAACACATTGAACCTTGAAGCCAATGGGCTACAGCAGCAGAAGACCACAGAGGGTGCCACTCCTACCACTTTATAAGGCATCCTGTGTCTCTAATAAAGTGGCTGGTGTGGTACACAGGAGGACTGCCACAATGCAGCAGCAGCAGCAGCAAGAGGAGGAGGAGGAGGAGCAGAGAAAAGAGAGACAAAAGTGAAGTAGAGGACCTGGCACCAGATCTCTGAATCATGTAGCGACACACGAAGCAATAATCTGCTCACAGTCTAAATAGATGAAAACACTCCGAGGAAGGCTCTGCAGTGCACAAGATTGCTACAAAGATCTAAGGGTCCATTACAGGCAAGTTACTGGTCCCATCAATGATGAGCTACATAAAAAAAAGGATGTGGCTTCAGTCAATAATTCTTTTGGTGCAAATGAAAACTACTTCCTTGGTTTACAATCACAGGTGCAGAAGAGGTGAGCGGATGAAGCAGCACCTTCTCATTGACAGGGTGCAGACTTATCTATATTTAGATCAGTACTGTCGCAGCGACAGCACCAAGCAGAACTCAAACCCCTCCGTTCACACACAAAAGAAGGCGCACACTGAAGTTAGCTCATGGGCCTCACACACAGTCTACAGTGCAAGCAAACAGCGGGCAATTTAGGTCACGCGCTCGACACACGAGCATCGATTACTCACTTCAGATATGTGGCTTCTTTTGCGAATGTAACATTTCTGGAGGCTCTCCGACATCATGTGACTATGTGCGTTTGTAGAATATGAAAAATGCTGACGTCTGCGCCACACCAGCCTCTATATTGGCACTAAAATAACGTTTAACATACTACAGATATAGCACTGGAATTACTGCACGCTTTCAAACTAAATGCACTCAAATAAACTTGGAAATCATTATTAATTTTTCTGTATAATATAAAATAAGTGTACAGTTTCATGGGTTTATGACGGCTCTGGTTTGAACAGACTTTATCAGCATGTCTGCAAACTAAACACTGCACACCAGCATTGAGGCTGAATTTCCAACCACACCATTTTTCTCTCGTTCTCTCATCTATCATCTTTCAGACAAGGCACAATATAAAAGCAGAACACTTTGTGACATAGTGCAGAATCCAGCTTTAAATCCAATCAAAAGGTCCCGAAATTCAATCCGCATTTCTAAGTCCTTGTACACATGCACATTAAGCCTTCACATATGTAGACTTGCTACTTTGTGAGGAGAGCAAATCAATATCATCGAGTGTCCAGAGCCTTATGTCTCTGAACGGGACGGTGATCACAGACCCCAGAATATCTCTCTAAAGATTTTAATGGACAGGAATCTAAGCATTGCGAAAGATACAGACTCTGCGTTACCACGTAATCCTTTTTCAAGAAACACTCCCGTCTTTGACTCTCATCTGTCAGCTGAAGTGAAACTGCTCTTAGCATCATGCTTCCCAAAACCTGCACTGTATTTGACTGACACTGCACATTATCGACTAACCCGACATACAACGGTATCACTTTCGAAAAGAAAGTCAGCCACAGACGGGAACCTCAAGTGTTGTGATTTACAGTATGTGTCTACTGTGACTCACTGCTTTGTCGTAGTCGTGTCATGTTCGTGTCCGAGGTCAGACGAGCGCTGCGCCTTCACCTTTATATGACTAAACATTAATTTGTGATTTTGTTGTTGTTGCTGTTATTGTAATGTTAAATTGTACAGTGTTCCTCATTGTGTATCTGCTTTATGTGATTGGGTCAACTGCCAATTTCACCTATTACGATATTTGGTTCAATGAGTACAAGAAGTGTGTCACCTCATTAAGAGGACCATACTTTTATCCTTACATCTTCTTTATTTTATCACTTCTTAGCCCACGACTGGGAAAAAGCTTTTGGTGTTTTGTTGGACTAAAGAAATAAAGAATCTGCACAACGTATGATTTAAACATGACCCTGACAAAAGAGACGTACAACTCACACTCCAAGAACGTTGGACGAGATGAGGAAAACTTGGACCTACTTGTTTAACCTGAGATCCAGGACAAATCTGGAACCAAATGCTTCTAACTGGAAACTGGCCTGGGCAAGGTGGATAGTCTGTGAAGAAAGAAGTGGAGAAAGAGTGGTCACCGGAGACAAGAGCAAAACAGCAAATGCACAGTATCGGATCGTTTTTTATCAGTCTACGGAGAAAACCTCATCATCAACAATATTGTCTGCAGAAGTCACTGTGTTGGGACTCACAGATGAGTGCAGGACATTTTTAATAACCCACATGAAATGGTGTGAGTCCTTTCTCAAACGTACATTTATATATTTCAGTCTGCTTTTACCGACTTAAAATGAGGTGTTACAGAAAGGACAGCAAAAATAGAAAGTTCCCCATATTAAAGGTTTGGGGAAGGCTGGCTTAGAGGATAGGGAAGACAAAACCTAAAACAGATGTGGTGGATTAATGACATATAGCAATGTACGGTGGGTAAACTGGGAGAAAGGCATACTTCAGCATGGTCGCACTGGCACGACTCCAGCCCTGTGAGTGTCTAAGAATGTGCTGCGTATCACCAAACGACCAATTATGGAATAACGGCTCAACGAAAGCTACAGCAAAGACTTCAAACGTCAATATTTTTGACACACACAGCACAGCTTGTGATTCTTTACTCAATGCTATTGGTATTTGCTCCCCGCCATCCCAGTGTCACATGTGCTGGCTTACCTGGCCCTCTGTGGCCTGGTTCTTGACTCTCGTGTCCAGGTCATGGTACGTACTCTCCGAGTCCTCGTTTAGGTAGTAAATTAAGCGGGAGGGGTAGGTGATCTCATGCTCTACTGCATGGTGTGTTGTGTTGTCTGTGGCAGGTGCTGCAGTTGCCTGTTGCTTCAGCAGCGCTGCCACTGCATCCAGATCAACCTTGTCCTCCACTCCAGGAGAAACTGCAAGAACATTTGCAGCACACACACATGAAAAACCTGACAGCTCCACACACACACACACACACATATATATACTCATGCAGTGTACAAAGAGCCAGCTGTCATCCTTTATTCATGACACGCATTGATAATACTGAGGCAAGTGGTCGCAGCTCCACTGCAATTTCTCCAGGACACACTTCAGTGAGACTGGTAACACGGTGTACTGCAACAGCCACATATTATGGCACTGACAACACAGGACTTGCATGTAATTCAGTCAAAGCGACTAATATTGTGCTCGTTGCCAGAGGGGAAACTCTGCACCAGACACACACACATATGCACAGATTATGCAGCATGAATCCAAGCAGCCTCAGTCAGCAGGGGCAGATTAAATCATGCTCTTGTTACTATAATTCAAATCACACACCCGGCTACTGTGGAGCACTGTGTTTTCTAAGCCGGACAAAAGATGCTGTAGTGTGCCCTAATGCACCATCATGTTGAAGACGCTGCATATTAATTATAATATCTTTCTCCGTGGGGATGGAAACACCATGCACCTGCTGTGGGTCGTCACGTGAAGGTGAACAGGCAAAAGTGGAGGGTGTAGGCTATTTCCTGAGATCGCAGTGACGAGGTGGTGGGGGGAAAACATTTCATAAAACATCACAAAGCCAGCAGTATATATATATATATTGTCAATACGTACCGGATGACGCTAGTGATGGATGAAGCCAGGGCGAAAGGATGCCGACGAGCAAAGTGGCCAGAAATATCAAATGCATGATTCATATTTGATAACTGAAATATCTCGATATCAACACGACAACGCAGTGAAAGGCTTGCGGCCCATTGTGGCGGGGATGGTGGCCGTGCGGTGGGGATTTCTTCATGTATCCATCCGGGAGGCACCGGGCTGCTGCTGCAGTAGCTGCTGAGGAAGAGGAGGAGGAGGAGTAGGATGAGGAGGGGGAGCAGCAGAAAGAAGGCGGCGGCCAGGCTTCGACTGGAAGTCAAGCTGCAGGCTCCTCCCCGATGAGCACAGAGATCCCCCCTCCTCCTCCTCCTCCTCTTCCTCCAGGTGACTTCACAGGCATGGCAGAAAGATCATAACAACCTGAGACAAACATGCGCTCATGATGAACACACAGCGGAAAAACATAATAATATGAGAGAATATAATAATATGAATATAAAATAATAATATGAAGAATGGGAGAATACCTAAAATGAGCAAATGTGATGTATAAGACGATGATGTCAGATAACCTTTAAAAGTATGGACCATAATATGCATGTTTACATGCATGTTAAAAGTCCAATTTTAGTCGGACTAAGTCAATTATTCTGTTCTCAAACACATACTGTCGACTAAAATCGTGCTAGTTTTAGTCGGACCAACGTACCTGGATAATGTGATTCATAGTCCGATTACTCCTGCGTGTATACGTTTAGTCGGACTGGAGTTGCACTTGGCGGTTGATCTCCAGTCTTTGACCCGGAACTAGAAGGAGACGACTTATAAACTGCAGCACTGTTGCCGCGAAATCATACGACAGCGGTGGCGGCGTCTTTCTTTGGACAACACAGCAACCACAAGAGCCATGCTGTTTGCATCACGATTAACATGTGCAGTAGGTACGAAATATGCACTAGCTTATAGAGAGACACAGACATACTGTATATGGCCAATAAATCAAGTTCTCTTAGTCAGACTACGGGTCCATATAGGGGTCCACATGAAATTCAGTCCCCAGGGCCTGGCTGCCTTAGGCCCCTTTGGACATGCGTGCCATTAAGCGTACTCATGGCCCCTGCCCCACTGGTGCGCAGTAGGTGTAAGAGAAAAGCCTATTATTCGGCCTTCTCTAAAATTAGCAGCTCACATTCCTAAGCACAAACCTCAGGACGGTGCCAGCTGCAACTTGCTAATCACAAAGGCCTCGGTGTAGCACTGGCACCCATCATTTGTCTACAGGATGTGCCTCTTTGTAGTTTCGTTGAGCCTAACCTAACTGGGGCAGAGGACTGATAACTCATATGCAGTCCTCCAGGTCAGCTCTAGGAATCAGCAGAGAAATGCCTCCAAACGCCTTTAAATACCGTAACTCTGGGATTCACAGGCAGACTGACCGGTGATGCCCAACTGTTCACATCTACTTGTTCATGTTTGGCACTGTCTCAGTTCTCCTCAGATCTGAGCTGTTTCCAATAAAGCTTTCAACTTAACTCATCTCTGACTCCAGAAACTCCATCCTTGGTCGTCTCACCTGATAATCAAATCTCCGCAACAGTAGGTGCCCTTTTAATTTTCACCCCTGCCCTTCCAAATGTCTCTGCAAACCACTGCCAAAACATTAATTACGGTTTTAAAATTCTCGACGGACAGAAAATGACAAAAACTTAGTTAAAACAATGATGAATAACGTGGTTGGTAATGTGAACCCAACACAACTCTTTTATCTACACTCTACTGGATATTTCTTTACTGTTGGCCCTAGACTGAGTTGATCAAAGCTTTATTCTTTAGCAATTTGAGAGTCAATGTTCCAGTCAAATTTATTATGTCAAGAGCATGTTTATGTTATTATTTTATTGTTTTCATTTTTTTTTTATGTGCCACATTTAAATAAACTGCTCTGACTTGATCAAACCCTGATGAGACATGCATCTCTCTTAAACGAGAGAAGATGATGGTTAGTGGTGTAAAGGACAGTCTCAGGGTCAAAAGGACAGCAACACAGCATGGTCAGCTGATCTGCAGGCGACGGAAACACAGCCTTGCATTTCAACTGCAGTCTACAGTTGCAGTTCCTTCACTTTTATAATTTCTTTGCAAAAATGAGTGTAAATTTACATTGAATTAAACGCCGTTTTCATGTTTTTGACACTGCAGTAGCCTGACATTCCCTTGTATATGTATATCTAACCAAAGCCAATGGAATATTTTACACATTCTCTTCAGTTGTAGCAGTACTTTTAGCAATACCACACAGTAAAAACACTGAAAGGAAAAATACCTGACGTGCCTTGGATGAACACATTAACACAGCTACATGCTGCCTCGAATATGTTTAAGATGTACACTTACACAGTCTGGGTTGACATGTACAATATGTTTACAGTGAAGAGTGGATGTATGCTTTTAGCAGCTGTCTTTGTATATTCTGTGACGTGGCCCTAAAGAATGGGAGACTGAAGATAGAATACCTAAAATGGGCAAATGTGATGTATAGGATGATGATGTCAGATAACCTTTAAAGGTACGGACCATGATATGAGACTATTATGTACAATATATATAAATAAAATGAATAAAATCCCTTTGTTCTGTACAAGTCCCGTGTCTTTCGACACCATCAACTCATCACCTATTGTTCACAAGAAGAAGGAAGCCTGACTAAAACGACACACCCAAAAATGACAATTGTATTATTAAATCATTTTTAGTAAGTTGAAGTACAGTGGTATTAGCAGTGAAAAGGTAAAGTTGCTCATTTGTCTCTATTGTATAAATAAGTAAGTAGCATTTTCATGGTTTAACCTGTCAAAGCAATGAAGACTACATCATATACATATACTATACTGGGTGGTTAAACTGAAACAAAATGCAAAATACAATATTTATCTTAAAATGCAGTGAAGCACCAGTACTAAGGTGGATAAACAAAGACAGAAAAAGTGCTTAATGCAGCTCATCATATCATAATATATATAATGGAGGGAGGGAGAGGCCGTAAGTGCTATACTCACTAAAGGCATTACTGGTTTGTTAATGGGCTTTTTCACAGCAGACATTTTAACACAGGTGTTGGGTGACAGTGAGATAGTATGCATGATGAAATTGAAAATGAAGCGGCTAAATGGAATTCACCCATCATTAACTTTATTATTTATATTTGTGCTGGCTTCTGTGGTAACAGCCTGTGTAGTATATGGCCAATTTCAACCTTGTGACCTGTATCATGGGTGATGTCATCCATCTTAGATACAGTATATGTGGGAAATCGTTCATAAAACATCAGCAAAAAGCCTCTACATGCATTTTGTGTTGGCACATTTTACTTGATGAAATGTACATAAAGTAGAATGTGTTGCTTATTAATGTTGCTCTGAACAAGTTCTTTTGGTACAAATCAAATGTATTTTTAGGGCACTTTTAAAAACAACTGGGGGAAGACATAATGAGAATAAGCATTCATATCAGTGCAGACTAAATGGGCATCAGCAGTGGCAAGAGTGGAATGAATCGATTAATTAACGGATACACTGATCCCTTTTCTGTTTTGGTCAGATTTTGAAGAAAACAAGTCTGTGTTTTGTTGGGGGTTTTAAACCCCTGGTGAGACAAAAGTGATTTAAATAATGTGACATATGTCATATTATTATTATCATTAAGAAAATCATCCATTTGTTGAAAGCAATCAAATAATTAAGTCAACAAAACAAAATGTTGACGATAATGCTCATTTGTTGCAGCGGTAATAGTGTCATTAAAAACATTTATTCAATTTTTAATAATTCTCTATGTTCCCACTCTGTGGATAAAATTGGGTATAAAATTGAAGTGACTGATTAGTGGATGTGTGCCAAGTTTGCAGAGACAGGACATGTGGAAAAGTATGAATGCTGGTAGTTAGATGATGATGATTACATAATTACACTTCCTGAAGGGTACCAGTGGGAATAAGGTACATTTTAGTGCAGCTGGTGTCTTTCCGACATTCTGAAAAAGCATGAAACAGTCACGGAGGTCCTGGACTGTAATGAGTGGATAGCATGACTGTTTGGGTAGCAGAATGTACACATACTAACACGCATAACAGAGCCTCAGCATGTTGTGACCAACAGGGGAATAACAAGGTCACTTTGGGGGTACATTCTAAAACTCTTAACGTGACGTGAAGAAGCTCAATGTACAACAGTCGTCACCAAATTCCTCACGGACATCTCCAGCCGTGCTGTTTCACCTCTCCATAAATCAAAGCCAAAATCCCAATTTTGTGAATGCTGTCTACATTCAGGATCTGTGGATCTTTGTTTCTTACAGACTCACTCTGAAGCTTTTTCTCTATAATGAGCTCCTATGGAGAGGAAAAAGCTTAAAGCAGACAGCATCCATAATATTGGGGTTTCCATTTTGATTTTTAGAGGTGAAAGTTGTGAGAGAAAATTCTGACCTTCAGCCTTACGATAAGACACAAACTAGGCGCCTTTTAAGGTTCCCTTCATAGATACCAAGGCGCCAGGCATCTGGACCTGATACACTATCTCAATGCTTACCAACTATTGGCCTTTTTCCACTATGGTCCCAGCTCGCCACAGCATGGCACGGTTTAGGCCGGTTTTCTGGCACCTAAAGAATAGCACCTACTCAACGTGGGCGGAGTCATCAACAAAACTGCGATGACTTCGTTTTACACGTGACATATTTGAGCTGTCTTCAATAAAATCTTTCAACTTAACTCATCACTGACTCCAGCGGGTCCATCAAAAATCTGTTTGTTGTTTTCAGTGGTAAATTACTGTCTGTTCCACATTCACTGTGAGTCAGTCTAGAGTCTTCTTCTTCTTTTGGCACAGGAACTGCTGTCCACATCTGCCTCACTTGATAAATGTGTCTCTCTTTGGTAAATGCAAATGAAGGTTTTCAAACACCAAAGTCACAAAATAACACATTTGATATTACTGATGGAGGCAGCATTGGACCAACAACTGTGTGCTGTGATGTGAATTTTCTCTATGGACTTCCAGTTTGACTTCAATTAAGATGTGAGTTACTGCCTTACTTTCATTTGAAACCAATCTGATGGTATCAACAAGGCATTTTCAGAAATGATGCTCCCTGGATTGTTTTCTCTCTTTTTTGGACCATTCTCTGTAAACACTCAAAAATGCCAGTAGACGATCAGTTTCTGAAAGACCACCCCATCTTGCACCAACCATGTCACATCAAGTCACTTAAATCACACTCTTCCACATTGTGTTGTTTGGTATGAACTTCAGCAGGTCCATGTCTTGACACAGACGGAGGAATGCTCAGCTCCCCGGAAAGCCTACTTTGAGACTGTCCATTTTTGTGTCACAGCTTACAGACATTGATTTTCTGTACAATATGATTTGTGAAATAAATAACCTCATAACAGTAATCGCTCATTACATGCCAATTTCCCAATTTGTCAGTGTCTCCACTAATAAACCTGATGTCGTTCCTGCTGTTGCCACCCATGCGTGGCAGCGCTGCACTCAAATTTTCTTGAACTCCACTTCACAGAGGTGGCCAGCTCTGTTTGTTGTGTTGGCCACGCTGACGGACACACCGGTGTGGTCTCTGCAAATGACCGCGCTGCCACGCGCTTCCATTTCCAATAGCGGTGCCACCTAACAATAGGGCTCCCACAGATGTCATGGTGTAATCTGAACACGGGATACAAATGAAAGCTGAATTATGCAACAACATACACATATATCTGCATTTTACAATTTATGGAAATCACCAGCTAAACAACAGGCGTTCCCCTTTGAATCATGGTCAAATATCAATACTTTGTATGAACAGTAAAGTCAACAAGACATTTTGTATGTCTGCACATCCACATTCACCACAGGGACCTACCACAAGTTTATTCCCCTTTTAATAAGGAACAAAGCGACAGACTGCTAAATCAACACGTGTAAAGGCTTTGAGGGAAGGAGGAAGGCACAGTCTCTGCACAGACTTTGGAAGCTCAAATCACACTTTTGCTTTTAAGAGGGAAAAAAAAGGAACCATTACGCATTCGGCGAAAACCTACAGCATAATTGAGAACTTTTCCGTTTACTCACTGACGGGGGGAAAGCTTGCACTCAGGCTTTCACCCTGCTGTGATGAAAAGAGGCCGCAGCTCCTCTGAATGAAAGCATTCTTCATTCCGTGCGGATGACCAATAACTTTTATGCACTCTGTGGTGCGTTGTTGGACGCGTCAGCCTGGCGCGCCCACTCCGCGCCTCTGTGCTGACAACCCACTGACGGAGTTTAGTTTGGATGGACGCAGGGACAGACAGACGGACAGACGAGACGGCACACACATGCAACACAGACAGAGAAGCCCTCCGAAGCCGAGTGGGGAAAATACGGACCAGGCCCTGAATGACCGAGCTAAAAGACTACGTTAGCCCGGTTTGTGCCAAACAGCGAGAGAAAAGGGGGCGCTTCGCTTTTTTAGGGTAAGAACGAACATGCACTCGACTACGGTCAAAGATACAGGTCATTTTTCTACTGGTGTGATTTGGTAGAAGTGCAAAGAAACTCTTAGAAGATTGTCAAAGTTGTTGACGATCAATAATAGTTGATTTGTTGCATTTTCTATCGATATCCTTGTTTTTACAGGGCATCGTGATGACTTTACCTTTATTCAGCATAGTATATATAGCATAGTCAGTATGTTTTAAATGTCCAGCCTAATGTTTATATTATGCCTTTATTAACAAATGTACCATGTTTGCTGTTTTATGAATAGTTGTAATACCATGTAGCAGTATTCATATTTTAACACCTTTAACTCTTGTCTTGTATGATGATACTCTTTTCAAAGTACTTGAAAAGGGTGCATATCTCCACCAAGCCTGCTCTGGATCACCACCAAATATCTTATCAACTCTTCCCTGGACCATCACGTACATCCACAGAAAAGAACATTCAAATCTGTTGCATACGGCAGACTGTAGTGGACTAGAGATAGCCCAGTAAACCATGAGTGGTGCGTCTTGCCATAATGCAAGAAATAAGAAAAGGATGGTCTTGATGATGATTATATTGCAGACATGTGGACATTTAATCTTTACCCCTGTTTATTTTTTGACAGTCATGGCCTTGGAAAAACAACAGTGAGTTGTTGCATGTATTGTTTTTTTGTTTGTTTTTTAAATGTTAACATGGTGCCACCATGTGCTGAAGTTACGTAACAACTCGGCATTTGTCAGTTTGTGCTGTTTACTTACAGAACAAATGTTATGAATCATACTGCGTGGGCTGTTTCAACCTCATCTGTGGGACATGTCTCCGTCCACATTAGTTGATCTAGATGGATGTTAACACTGTGTTCCAGGGCTTCTGAGGACACACCCAGTCAACAGCTGAATGATCAGGAAGAGGAGAAGCATAGCCATAGTGTGAGGTCAGACCTTGTCTTGTCTTCTTTTCACCATATAGAAATGAATGTCTTTTTTCTCTTCTTACAGTAAACGTCAGCACAGTTTACACCCTTGCAATGATGGGTGACTCCAGCGAAGACTATGGAAACTACACCTATGATTATGACCTGGAGTACGGCGACTTGGAAGATCTCAAAACAGAGCACAGACAAGAGGAAACTATACACATGATCTCAGTGTTTATCTACATCATTTCCTTCGTGCTTGGCTTGATTGGAAATGGAACTGTTATTTGGGTGACGGCGTTCAAAAGCAAAAAGACTGTCAACAGCGTGTGGTTGCTCAATCTTGCCATGGCCGACTTTGTTTTTGTGCTTTTCCTGCCCTTCTATATTGATTACATACTGCGGGACTTCCACTGGAGCTTTGGTGTGACCATGTGTAAGCTGAACTCATTTGTGTCTGTGATGAACATGTTCGCCAGTGTGCTCTTTCTCACCGTGCTCAGCATAGACAGGTATGTTTCACTGGTCCACCTCAACTGGTCTCGGCGGCACCGCACAGTAGAGAGAGCCTGGGTGACTTGTGGCTGTATATGGGTGATAGCTGCTGCCCTGAGCTTCCCCGCGCTGATTTTCCGTGACACCCTGCGCTTACACGACAAGGTGATATGCTTCAACAACTTCCACACACAGGATGGACATACAGCAGCTATGAGACACATAATAATAGTGGCCATCCGCACCACTGTGGGCTTCCTTCTGCCATTTACTGCCATATGCGTGACAGGCATACTCCTGTCAATCAAAGTGAATCGATCTGGGGGCTTGGTTCGCTTGTCTAGCTTCTCCAAAACAGTCACTGCAGTTATTTTGGCCTTCTTTCTATGCTGGGCACCTTTCCACACGTTTAGCTTAATGGAGTTATCAATACATTCCTCTGTGTACCTACACAACATACTGAAAGCTGGTTTTCCTCTTGTCACCAGCTTAGGTTTTTGTAACAGCTGCATTAACCCCCTGCTATACATGCTCCTGGGGAAAAAGGTTCGTCATATCCTGAAGCGTGCATGTCTGGACATAACTAAGAGTTCACTCCGAGAACTCAGCCAGTCAGTCTCTGCCACTGAGATGGAATCTGTGCCGCCACATTATCAGGAGAGTCTCTCAGAGGAGCCAGTGGAGTCATCTGCACTATGATTGCAACCTCAGACTGTTATCCATGAAAAACACGACTGAGTATCACTTTAATGTAAATGGGGAGGATTTTGTCCCCCTTTCTTTTCAGCATAATGTTCAAATTTTCCTATTTTTGTTTCATTTGGATGGAATTGACATGGTTCAGCGTAACTCCATGGAAAAGCTGAGGGAAAACTGCATGCACGTGGGGCTTTTTCATCTGCACAGCCCCAAGTAATCGCTAGAAATGGCATGACATAAATGACATAATCGCAGACCATTGGCTGTTTTAGTTTCTTCATTGTAAGATTTTGCTGCTTTTCCTCATCTTTTATGATTATGAACTGACTATGTTTGGGTTCTAGATAGTTGGGCAGTAAAACAAGCAGTTTGCCGATGTCTCTCTCGGTTGTGAAAAATATGAGGGACATTCTTCAGTCTTTATATACCAATTCTTAAAGTGTATAACAAACTATGTATTTCAGATGTTTTGATTGTACTCTTTTGGACCAAGGGCATTTGCTCATCAATGCTGTTTTAATGCAAATGAAATGCATACTTTTATAGTTCAATAATGTATTGTACTGATTTTTAAGAAGTTGAAATGTGTATAAACGTATAATTCTAATATATTCAGAGTAAATAGCACATACAGTGTCTTATTAAAACTGCTTGTCAGAGTCTTATTATTGTGTAGTCTGAATCTAAATCTTTTTTCATATTTTTTAAACTGGCGTCAGCATGTCCTGTGTGTCAACGGTGTCCTCATGGATGAGGAAAGAGAAGGTTTTCATGTCTACAAAGAGACTACATTTTCACAAAGATTTACATTTTACAAACCAAACCATGCAGAAGCCAGAGGAAATGTTTATGTCCTTTCCACTTCCTTGTTTACGCACACCGCAGTGTCCTGTTTTTTCTACTTCAGTTTTTCAGTTTTCCCCTCTGATGTGTTCATTGATAGAGTGACATCCTGTTTTGGAAGGTGGCTTATTGAAATCTCATCAAGAAGCATACATATGTGGACAGAAAGCATTTTTGCAAATGTTTTAACAAATTAACCAGTACTCAAGGCACTATGTGGACAATGCATTAGGATATTTGTTCACCCTGTTTACTGTAGTTTCTCCATTTCTCCATACATACAGCTAAAATTACGTTTTTGTTTATAGTAGTGGGTCATTAGTTTTTTTTCCCTTGACAAGCTGTAAAGCCAGGGATAACAACTGAGAGTTCAGAATAGGTTATTAATGATATAACAAGTGGTTAAGAGTACAGCATTGATCATCATTGAAACTGGTTTACCTGTTATGTTGTGGGTGGCCTGTATATTTTCTCTTAAAAGTTGCAAAATAAATAGTGATTTAATGTGGTCCATGTATCCAAAGTAAGGTGAATGTTGGGGATGAACCGGTCAATGCCACATCACCAGACAGTCACTATTACAGCAGTGTTACTTCTATCTATCTAATTATCTGCTATTGTTTAAAACCCAACAGATTATTTTGGACAGTATAGATGAGATGTAGCTCACTGCTGCTGCTATTTGTCTTATTTTCATTTTAATTAATTTTCAAGTAAAACACTATTTCATCTATTAAAAACATAAATAAATGCCTGACAATGTGGTTGTTTTGAGAAGCCAAACAATGCAATTAGATTATTTTTGTTAGTACTCAGAGACATGTAACCCTCTGCTGTTTTTCTTTAGATTATCATACACAGGATTACTTAATCCGTGACGCAGCAGAATTTTTTTTAAATGTTGCGTAATCTGCGTCGCAGCCAGTCTCTGAGGAGGACCCACACTGGAAAACCACGTAAGTGAGCACCACCACAACTATGATCTTCTGTGTAACGTTAGATCATGTTTAGCAGCGTGACACCGTCTCTGGGTGTTAAATGGTTCGTGGAATTCAAATTATTTAGTGAGGTTAGCTTGTGGACGTTTTGTTAGCTTATTGCAAGCTGTGCTTATAAGTGATGGGTTTACGTTTAACGTTAAAACACCGGTTGTTGCTCTTTAATAACTATCGTTAGAGAATGTATCTGCTACCAAAGATTAATTAAGTGTAATATCGCTATTTCCTTTCGCCAGCACATCATTTGGCTAGTGTTGTTGCCTTGAGGCTGTGTTGTTATATGTCAATTTAAGTGAGTTAATCCGAGGGAACCGTTTAGCTAGTTTACGGTAACTAAAATGTGGTCATTTGTTCTACGTTTTACGGTACGGGTGCTTGCGGCAGACAAAAAAGACGAAAAACTTTTATTTGAAAATACAGTACACGAATAATATTATATATATATATTCTATATAATTTACATGTTCGAATGGGTGTAGCTGAACAGTTTAAGATTAAAGGGAAAGTAAGCTTTTTTATATAACACTGATACCGATAAGTCCGAATTGTTGAATATTGATTATTTAAAAGGTGACATACAACTTTCAGTGGATTAATGTTCCTTGCCTCCCACATTATTGATGTTAAGTTTTTGTTAAATATGTAAAAAAGTAAAGGTTGATTCTGCTCAATGATCAATACTGATATTGGCAATTTCCCTCTGAAAAGCCTTTCACAAATGTTAGTTGTTTTTTTTGTTTAGTTTTTTACTAATTTCATATATTCATATTCATATCAGGTGTTACTCGTGGTCAGTGAAAAAGGTTTAGGGTAAAAAAGGTTTATCATATTTTATGCCAAATATCAGGAAAAGTGTGATGACTTTCTTTCAACCGTATTGTTATTGCTATTTATTTACATAAAGATATATCAATCACATAAGAAACCATTAACTATAAGCTTAATTTGTTAGATAAACGCACACTATGTCATCTCTCTGCATCTCTTCGTCATGGCCTCCCAGTCTCAAAGAAAGGGGGGGGGGTGCACCTAACAATGGTAACAACATGCCACTTCCTTGTCTTATTTCCTGCAAGTCTGTTGTATTTTGAACAGAATGGCTATTTTGTTTGTTCTGTGTCAGAATTCCTTTGGACATTTGATTCAGTGATGTATCACTGGCAGGAATATAGATTTGTCAACTACCACATTTGGTGGCACTCTCTAATTACCCATCACTACAAAATGGATATTATAGTAGTATAAATGACTGACGATTCAATTACTGTAATGAAAATTAACTGTCTTTGCTTAATAGCTCAGCGGCAACAGCAGCCAATAACCTCTTGGAAATGAAAAGGAAAAGTGTCATGGTGGAGCCAGGAATGATTGCATTGCAGGTAACACTGTACATTCATGTGTGCGAGTATATACATTAAGTCAGGTCATTTCCTGTGCTGGAAACTCTGCCGCATGTGTTTTTTGGAGATAGAGAAAGTTCCTAGGGTATGTTTTTCTTAACGGTGCGCATTTGTTTCTACTCTACACAGCAATGTGTCTGTCAGTGCTGTATTTGTTTTTGTAATCTCACTGGGTGTGATGACTTCTTAAATTAAAAAAATATTTTTAGCCAGTGGCAGCATGTGCTATGCCTGTAATGAAGGGCTTGAACATTTCAACCAACTCTGACGAAACGAGGAAGGTTAGGAAGTCATTGTGGTCTTGCAGTGCAATGATCATATACATGTTGCTTTATAGTAGGGCTGCGACGATTATCAAGTTAATGATGGATTACTAAATTAATCCTATTTTGGTCATCGGTTTGAGTGTTTTTTCAATAATTAAAACAAGCTTTCTGATTTTTCAGCTTCTTAAATGTGAATATTTTTTGGTTAATTTGCTCCATAAAACGAAGAAATCATTCAAAGTGAAAAATGTGGACAAACGTTTTCTGATATTTTAAGGACCAAACAAGTACTCCTCTAATTGAGAAAAGCTTAAATAGATAAATAATCATTTGTTGCATCCCTACTTTATAGTAATGTCATATTGTCTGATCACTTTTGTCATATGATAATGATCTTGAAAAAAAAGGATGCTAATATTGTCTCAAAAAGTAGCCTATCCATAATGTTGTTTGATTTCACACAGAGAGGGTGTGATGGAGTTCTTACTGGTTTATCACGTCACGTGATCAAGGTGGACAGTGTGATCTGCAGGTGAATGAAAGACAATTGTATTATTATAGGTGTCTTTGTGGATCTGTTAGCGACTGGGTAGTACACAGGACAGGCATGTTTTGTTTGTAGACTCCAGTATTGGTAAGGCTTACCATTTTAACAGTTGAATATGATATGTGAAGGCCTGTTCCATACAGTTTGGCAGCGACAGGAATCGCTTCACTAGAAGGCAGAAGAGCTCTGGAAGACAAAAACATTGGCCCACTCATCAAAATTATAATGATCTGCTACATTCAAAAAGGCAGAGGTGGGGGACCTGGGCACCACTGACAGAGGCAATGACCTGCAGATTGAGACATATGTGGAGAAGATGTTGATGACAGAGACCCAGCTGGAGCCCTGATTTCTAAACAAGATGCATTCACTGCTCGACCTTGGGAAAACAGGTTTTTGGAATGTGCCTTACATTTTGATTCATTTACAAGGGTCAGCATTTTGTTTTACACTCATATTCATAGTTTATTTCTACATGCCGTGCGTAGTAACATTGTGGTGAGAGGATGAGAATCCTGCCTATTAATGAGGAGTGGATCTCAGTCAAAACAAGGTTTCCTAATTGTCACGCCAACTTTGTTCCACAAATTCATATTTGTTTATGTTGTTGGAATCAAATTTATCCTTGCTTCTATCCTGACAGGTTTGCTAATGATGCACTGAAAAGGCAGAAGCTTATTCAGCCAATGAAACATTTTTCTGGGCAATTGGTTTCCACAACCTGGGAAGATGATTCAAGTTGCTGGAGCAGTAAGTGATTAATGATGAAACATCCATCTGTAAAAGTGTATGATAATTTGCAGCATGTCCTGTGGACTGGTGCTGTAGTAAAAACAATCTGTTATTTAAGACATGTAAGGAGTTGTGGGAAGTGATGTGGCTGCTGTTGCTGGAGGGATGGTGGATGCAGAGACTCTCATTTCCTGAAAGACATGCTGAACTGTTTGAATAGCGACATCCTGTGCAGTGAGGAGGCATTCCTCACAGCTGGAGCTGGGTAAGACCATATAAAGAAATAACTAAAGATGTCCCAAAGCCAGTTGAACTAATGCTGTAGGTTTCTATTTGAACTTTGCTTAGTTTTGACCTGTGTTTAAACTACCTTCTAAATACTGGGATTGCTGACATTGAAGTAGCTGACCTGCTGCCTCTGGTAGGCACAGACAGACGATATGAGGCTCCTCTTTTCACTGCACATATCAGAAAAGGGTCATTTGAATGCTTTAAATACAGTACATTATTTTTAATTATTGAATAATGCAGTTGGAAACCAATGGGATTATGAAGTCAAAAATATGTGACGTTTGCTACGAAGAAGATGTAGATGTAAACAAGTGGCCATCATGGCCTCAGTTCTTTAAGAAATTGTGTCAGAAACTCACCCCTTCTCACAGGTGATACTATGGCTGTTCTTGCTCGTGAATGTTATTAGTCAACTGATGTGTTTCACATTGTATGTTCTATCTCTTCTTGCAGGTCTTGGTTAAAGCAAAGCATCCTGTTGTTGTTGCCATTGTGAGCAGTTGCCCACACAGAGTGGATGGGGCCAAAATGATTGTTTCTAACCCTCTTGTCAGCAGTGGAGTGGAGGAAACCTAGAAGGTTCTCTGTGTGCTATACAGGTCAGAATTAAGGCAAACCTGCCTAACAGGCCAGAGCTCAGGAGGGACTTTTCTGCAATACACAATAGACATGTATGTACAAGCCAGGAGTGGACAGTATCAGGAAGAATCCACTCAACGTACTATTCCTACTTGGAGCTGATGCAGGCTGCATAACTCGCCATGACCTCCCTGAGGATAGTTTCATAATTTATCAAGGTCAGCTGTCTTACTGCACAGCAACTGCATAGCACATCATATTTACATTTAATTATGTATAGCTTCTCAAAGAAACAGACTTAATTCCTGACAGTACAATATTTACAGAAAATTGACAAAGAAAAGCTTATAGCAAATGAGTAAAGTGAATCAATAAATGGAGCGGCTTCCATACAGTGCACACTTTTTTTGTAAGCACACAAGGGTTTACCAAAAACTTTGAAAAGTTATTGCAACAGATGGTGACATCTAGCCTCTCTTTTAGAAAATGAAGCAGGGCTTTTATGTGACAAGTAAGTTACTACTACTCAAATCAAAACCATCCAGGAAAAAACAGCAGTGATTTATAAATTCCCTCACTGTTTTGGGGTACAGCCTCAAATCCATCTCTGCATGCTGAGGAAACTTTTGAAAATCATTGAGCTGTGTTTACTGGTGTATATCAATATTACAATTTAATATTACATGGGCAAGCACATTGTCATGGTGTGCAATATAAGACAAGTTTATATTTGCCATGGACAGTAGTTGATGTGTAAAGTTTAGAACCACCATATTTTAAGAATTAAGCTCTCAGGTTGAAATGGGGATATATTTCATAACTGAGAAATGTTTCGACATCTAGTGTTTTTTTATACAGTGGTTGGAGAAAAAAAAGGGAAATAATTAGCATACTGTCCCAAATATTATTATATTAGTATTTGGAAGCTAATACAATGCTTAACATGCAAAGCTTTTCTTTAAATAAACTTTCAGTTGTTCAAGTTTGCAAAGTTTTATGTCTGAACTTAAAATTTACTAACCTTCACCCACAGATCCAAGAAGCAGCTTGTGCCAGACGATGGACAAGTGTGTGAAAGCTGTCACACAGGGAGCACAACCTGATGACGAGCCAGCCATATGCAAATTCATATCTTCATAATCGTTTTTGATTATTTTTTATTTGCACTTATGTGTAACTATAGTAGATGTTTTAATTGCAGTGAATATTTAAGCTTATGTCCCTACAAAGGTAAATGTAGTGTCATGTCTTCCTGTAATATTGCCAGTTTTTATATTATATTTTTCTAGAGGTGCATTCACAGTATTGAAAGTTTATCTACTTATTGTGATATTTACTGAATCAATTATCTGTATTAAACTTATTAATCTTGGCACTTACCCTGGTTAGGTCGGTGCTAATATTTAAAGTATTATCATCATAAACTGCTGACAGTTTTCTGTTTTAGTGTTTGTCCACCTATCCCACTTGTCTTGAGAAGTCTCGAGCTCCGGTATCTGATTGGCACGTGGTCCATCATCAGTGAACAGCGGCAACTGTGGCAGCAGAGCTGATAAGTCATTCATATGGAGGATGATAGCCGTGGTCCAGGTGGATTTTACACTGCAACACTTCACTGGACTTCCCGGTTTAAGGGCTCACCTCAGCTTTTTAAAAATGTGCCACATATAAACGGCATATACACTGCAGTTCCTTGCATAAATCGATTAAAATGACACTTGCACGATGTAGAGGTTTTTATAACAAACTTGAATTTCCAATATGGTAGGAGAGGTTGTTGTTGTTGAACGGACTGATGTCATGTCCCCGCAGTGCCTGTAGTGGTGCTGTGAGGAGTCTGCTGTGGATCCATCAAAAATCCTCAGCAGCCAACCTACTGCTTGTAATTTGCTCTGGATAGCCTTTATTTACATGCATTCTTATTTCGAGATATATCGAGCTCGATGAAGACAGCTCTTACGATCCTATCTCGAATATCGATGCGCAAATAGCTTAGCTGATTCTAATAGACATTTCGGCCGTCTATCTGGAGCGAATACCTTACACAGCCCATACCAGTTCAAGGTAAGCGAAAGCGTATAAAGCCTCGTCCTCGATTTCTGTGTGTACTGTTTCACACAGGCGTCAGCGGGTGAGGGCTCCTACTGGATGTCGCTGCGCTGTTGAAGCTAAAGGCCTCTTATTTATGACTCATTCTTATGTAACTTGTGATCTGACCGAATGAATTTTTGACTTGGCAAATATGTTAAGTCTCGCTATATTGACGTTTTTTTAAGTCTTACTGCCTTCTGGTGTCACAGTATGTGGCTATAATTAATAGCGATTATGACCGAGGCCTTTGATAACAGGCCTGAAGCCTCTCATGTTGAGCCTTTGTTAGGAAGCATTTTGCTATAAATATATCATGTTGTATTGACTGAAGTCATACGACTGGGAAGTATTATTTAGTTAATATATTTTTTGTCTGCGCTTACATTCGCAAATAAAACTACACTGAAAATAGACCTTTACGGTATCATAATTTGCGCATGTTTCCGTTTCCTGGTTAGCTACCGCCTACTAATTTATGTTTTTAGCTTCGATAGCGTGTTAGCTAACGTGGATTATTTGACTTCTCGTGTCTGCTGGGTGTCGCGAATGACTTATTTGTCACGCTTAACTCGTTTATGCGATGATACAGTGATGTGTGTTGCATACAGATATGATTATTACTTAATATTTAAAAGTTTTACCATATCTACGTCGGCTGCAAGCTAATGCTGACAGGCTAGCCTCACGTACTCAAATGGTAGTTGTGCTAGCGGGTGTTTGTCACCGTTTGTTGCCTGTCCGGTTCTCTGACTTAATTTTTTTTCTAAAATTGACTTGGCGGCTGTAAATTATGGTGGTAAATATGACTGTGCGTGCATGTCAGGGCCGATGCTTAATCGGCATCAACCTGAAGATTCACAATTAATGCGAGAACTAAAGCTACTCGTGACGCTAGGCAGCTAAAGCTACAATTATCTTCTGTGTTTTTGTGTTTTGCCAGTGTCAGTCTTTTTATTTAAATATTATGTTAGGAAACAAGGCTGGGCGCCTTATTCGGTTGAAGAATACTTTTCAAAAGAGGTTTGGAATTATGTGTACACACTAGTAAGTTACTTTTCTTTAACGCTGTCCGACATATCGCTGTCATTCAGTATATCATTTTACCATCATAATGTTTTATAGGTGCCAGCTGTACTGAGAAACTTTTGAACTTCGGAGTACAATGACATCTCTCTCAGTTGTTCCCCAAAAGAGTGACTGAAAGCACCCAGTTGGTGTAAAGAAGCAAAGCTTGCCAAGTCTAATGTCTTCAAAAATGATCTGTAAGGATTTTTGAATTGTCTTTATTTTTCACAATATTTACTTATCAAGAAGTCAGCTAAAAGTTTTGACTTAAATATTATCCCTCAATTTAGATTGATATTCATTGATCTCACACTGGTGAAATACAAAAAAGGTCACAGGTAGATAGGTGACAAATACAATAAGCAAAAAAAAACCATCAAATTGAGAAGATATAACTACAAAAATTGAAAGTCATCGTAAAATAGCTATGCCACCCAACCCCATGTGTGTACACACGGCCCACCTCTTAAGTATGAAGTGTAAGTAATGTAATTCCTGGTTTTTCCTGACTTTATCCCATCAGCTGATGTTGTCTAGGACAAGAGTCACGTGATGTATGAAGGCAAACACATACACTTCTCAGAGGTGGACAATAAGCCGTTGTGCTCATACAGCCCAAAGCTCTGCAAGCAGCGCAGACTTAATGGCTATGCTTTCTGTATCCGGCACGTTCTGGAGGACAAGACAGCCCCCTTCAAGCAATGCGAATATGTGGCTAAGTACAACAGCCAGAGATGTACCAACCCCATCCCCAAGTCTGAGGACCGCAGGTCTGTATGACTGTCTGGCAGAATCTACTATGCTGAGTAGGAAGCATGTGTTACACTGTGCTGAAGATGTGTTCTTGTTTTCCAGGTACTGTAACAGCCACCTTCAGGTCCTCGGCTTTATCCCCAAAAAGGAACGAAAAAAGAAGCATGATGCATTGGAGGAAATGCGCTCACGGGCTCACCTGGAGTCAGTGGCACTTAACATAACTGTTCCCTCTTTAGCTCTGAAAGCTCCCAATGGTCTTGATGAACTTCCACCATCTCCCCCTTGTACTCGTCTGTTACCCCTCCCTGATGGGGAACTCCCAGACCCTTTTGCCTTTTACGAGGACGACACTGATGGGGAGGAGGTGGTTACTCCTCGGAAGGGTAACTCCATCAAGAAGAAAATACAGAGCCGGCTGGTGCTCAACCAGAAACTCTGCCATAATACGGACCTCTTTCAGCCACCTTCTGAGCACTTTAGCCCCTCCCCTGTCCCCCGTGTCCACCCCTCCTCACCTCTCAACACTCATCTCCCACGGCAGCAGTCAGGTATTCTTCACCCACCCCAGCACTCCAATGTGACTTCCTTCATCTTCCCAGGACAGCAGCAGGGTTTATTATGCAATCCACCACCACCTCAGTCAGTCAACTTTCTGCCTCCAGGGATGCCCGCTAATGCAGCACCCAGTCCAGTGCAACCTTCTGGGCCATCACTGAGCAGGAAAATGCCTTTCACTGCTACTCACTTGCCCGTCCGTTGCAAGGACAGTGTCGGTAACAGTCAGCGGCAAGTGGTTGTCATGCGTCCAACTACCTTCTCACCTTCTGCCAGCTGTTTAGCCAGGTTGCAACATCTGGTGCAGCTCTGTGCCAAGAGACATCGGGAATATGGAGACCTCTTTCCACATCTAGGTACATAATTTAAATGTATTTAGAACAAGTATCAGTCTGTTCTCCTTATTTGTGATTTCAGCTCTACTGTATCTAATGAGAATTTAACCTACTTTAATGGATGAGTTACCCTAACAAATTGTTCTTTCAGGTTTGGACTGGTCAGAAGACAGTGCTGATGATGATGGTGTTGATGAAGAAGAGGCACAGAAATGTATGCCTTTTCAGACCTCTTGGAAACCACAGAATGGGTTGGTATAATACCTAGACCTACAGCAATTACATTGATCTGACATTGTCTTTGTAATGACAATTTGAAATTGTTTCTCAAACAGGTTGGAAGGCGACTGTAGTTCCTCACGGAGAATGCGTTTACTGAGGCTTTGCTCATACCTCCGGGAGAAATACAAGCACATGTGTAGACAGGAGAGGGCGATTATCCGACAAAAACGATATGGTTATGCCTTCCGCAAAGCTTTGCTACATGCTGCTGGTAACAACCCAGACTGTGCTGGCCAGCTCATCCAGGATTTTGGTGGTGCCTCTCGAAGCTCCACAAGGTATTCTCACCTATGTCATAATTAGTCAATTTGTTAAAGATGACTGCATTAATATTACACCCATGTATTAGTAAAACCTGCAAGTTTGCTTTTATTTTCTAACCTTTTCAAATTTACACCGTACAAGACAAGTGTAGAGTGTTGTCGTTTTTCTCAGTCCTTCTGTATGTCTTCAGTGTTGCTCCAGTAAAGCAGGAGAACACAGAAACGGGGACCTGCACAGGCAGCACTAAGGGCCAGGCCTGCAGCAACAGAGCTCTGCCTTTTACTCAACACTGCTTTCAGCGTATCCTTTGCAAAACTTCACAGACTGTACTGCTGGTTTACTGAAAGTGCAGCACAGTGGCTGTTATCTCATGTAACTATGATGTATTTAAATTTCAGCTGTATGTACTTTACTAAAAAGTTGCACCTGTGTTAGAATAGCATACTCGCATGTCCTGTGTTGTGTATGTTGTGTTGTTTCCTTTACCGTTCTCTGTAGACATTCTATTGAATCGTTCCCAGCAGCTCTTTGCTAGTTGCACAGCCAAATTTGCAGATGGTCAGCAGTGCTCCATCCCTGTGTTTGATATCACGCATCAGACACCCCTCTGTGAAGAGCATGCCAAAAAGATGGTGAGTTCAGTTTTCCAGAAAGTTTCACCTTTCACTGTGTTGCAAAGAGTTGGATGAGATTTAAACATTTCAAAACATAGGACAAGATTGACAAAGGTAGGTTAGCTAAGAGTTAAGAATGGGAACAGGGGTAAATAGGCTGGCTCTGTCCAAAGGTAACAGGATCTGATCATTAGTACCTGTACAGATCACTGATTAACATGTTTTGGAGTCAGTGATTCAGCAACCAAAAGGAACTAGAACATTTCCCCAAGAAATAGTCCTACATACAAGGGGTTACTAAGTAAGCTTTAGACATGCTAAACTAAAGGACCATTAACTTACTTGTAGCATTCCTTATTGTGAATGTTTGTTATTTTGACTTGGTTCTCCTCCATATATCCCTCACAGGATAACTTCCTACGTGGGGACGGAAACCGACGTGTGCAGCACCAGCAACAGCGAAAGCCGCGTAAAAAGACCAAACCACCGGCACTCACCAAAAAACACAAGAAGAAGAGGAGGAGAGGGCCACGACGGCCTCAGAAACCCATCCCTCCGGCGCTGCCACAGGGGAACCTGGGAATGCCTTCTATAAGCCTAACGATGCCCTCACAGGCCAGCATTAGGTGCGCTCCAGCTCTTGTCTCTGTTCTGTTAGGGTTAATAATTGAGTCGCATAGAACACCCTTCACTTATTGTATCCTCCCCCCCAACATCTCACTCATTGCAGGAGCCCTTCAACTCCAGACCTGAGTACCGAAGAGCTTCCTGATGACATCACCAACGAAATGGCAGACATTCCAAATGACCTTGAGCTAAACCAGGAGGATTTCTCTGATGTGTTACCCAGACTACCCGATGACCTGCAGGACTTTGACTTGTTTGAAGGTTCTTTTTACATCTCATTCTTTTGCACTGCTATGCCTGTTATATATTCAATCACAGTCTGCACATCTGGGAATGTATCAATATCAAAATCTCACAATAAGACAATATTGCGGTAACAAGTCAGTTGTGTTATTGTGATAGTATTATAGCACAGAGTAGTTCATGAAGTCCATCCACCTGTGGTGAATGATATGCACTGTGATTACTGAGGCTCTGTGTAACTTTATCTTTTGTCTCTTTGAAGAGAGCTGGTAATAGTAGAAATAGTCCCGGGTTACTTGTGCAACCTACAGCTTTCTGCTCTGTTCCACTGAAAAAAACACTAGAACAGAAGTCCTATTGCTTGATACTGTCACAGGTCTAAGACAGTATTGTGTCTGTGTCTGTGTTTGTGTAGGTAAGAACGGCGATCTTCTGCCCACCACAGAAGAGGCTGAGGAGCTAGTGCGAGCACTGCAGGCAATGGGGTCCTACCCAGACTCTTTAGTGTGCCTGACCTCAATGGCAGACCTGGCCCCATCTGAAGGCGTGGACCACCGAGCATTGACTGTGTTCTCTGGTCCAGTTCAGCCGGGGACTATGGGGGATCTGCTCAGCAGCCGCATCCCGACAGAGAATTATACTAGTCTGGAGCTAGAGGACAACATACTGCAGTCCGGTGGGGGACACTTTCCCCCCTCGCCTCCATCTCAGCCCACAAATCAGCCCCTGACGTCATCCTCTTCTCCAGTAGCCTCCTCCACCACATCACTGCTCACTCAGACCTCCATTACAGAGCGAACGTTTTCTCGGACACACACATCCCTTGTCATGGCCAAGTCGGATGCACCCACATCATCTCCTCAAGGCAGCCACTACAGCAGTGAGCATGTTCCATCCCCATACAGTGACCACATATCTTCTCCCCATGCCAGCTCCTTCCAGACTGACACCCCTCTGCTGCTGGAAGTCCCTCTCAGTGGAGTACCAGGAGCCCCACGCTCATCATGGAATAATCTCACTCTTCCCCTCACCGACCCCACACAGTTTGGCAATCTCATAGGAGCAGAAAGTCATCTCATATCCACCTCTCTATCCACTCCCCCAGCCACCACCACACATTCTGTGACGCTGCAGCCCATGGCTGCCCTCTCAGCAATGCCTCAGAGCGGCATGACAGGTTTAACAACTCCCCCCGCCCCCTCGTCCTCCCTCCCCTCATCCTCTCACGATCTTCTGAACTCCACACAGCCCAAGCAACAGCTCCCTCAATTCAGTGCGGCCTTTGGCCATCAGTTGGCCTCCCACAGTGGCATTCCGAAAGACGTTCAACCTAGCCACAGCTCCACAGCGCCTCCTGCTGGCTTTTCCGTAGTTAGTGCCACTGCTGCAAGTGCCAACAGCGCCACACCACCGTTCACGCAGAGCAAATGAGGGCAGGGCGGCCTGCAGCTGCTTAACGATGGCCTGTGGACTCGATCCTACTACCACCGTCGACTGGCTTCAAAACGACCAACCTTCGTCACCTGCAACACGTGTGCAATGTGGTTAAAGTGCACTATTTGACAAAAGAATTTGCACAACCTCAGATTTCCCTCTAATTTAATTAGTTTGCTCTGTAGCCAGGCCACCTCTGGGGTTTGAAGTAGGTGCGAGTCCACACGTTTGATGCCTTGTGGTCTCGTCAGCGGGAGTTTAGAGTCGGACGTCGCAGATCTTGTGCTGAAATAAACGGGTGGAAATTGGCAGAATGTTTGAAGAGATTATCTGTGTCACAGTGCTGTCAGTCAGTTTAGTTTGCTTTGCCAGTCAAAAGTCCTTAAAATGATCAACTGTGCCCTGCCTTGCTCAGATGGCCATTGCATTTTTTTTTTTTTTCCACCTTTTCCATACACTGCTTCTGTCTCCCCAACCCCCCCGAAATCAAACAGAATTTGTGATATTTGTGACCTATTATGTTTCAAGCTATGTAACTGTTATGATATAGAATCTTACGGAGTCAGATATCACAGTCATGAATTTACCAAAAATACTTTTAAACAGCTGTTTTTATATTGTGTATAATATATGTGCTAATTTAAATGTTTGCTCAGACATCAAAATCTCTGACCTCACCGTTGGTTGTGGGTCTTTGAGTGGCCTAGTAGACACTTGAAGATAAACATAGTTTCTTAAAGCAATAATCACATTAACTCTAGCATTGTAAGATATTTTATTGGTCTCATTTGGTCTCACTCTTTCATGTAGCGTCACTTGTTGAATCTGGGATTCGTTCAGTATATTTTCCATGCTCATACAGTTTAACTCAAAACGAGAGAATATACAAACTCATGATCAGGTCAGTCGAACTCGTTTGAAATCAAGTGGAGTCGTGAGGCCAATAAACAACATTCAGTGTTATAGAAAGGACGACAAAGGAGTGATCCAGGGACTTTTAAGTGTCTGCTATCAAAGGTGCTCTCTGATCCAGATGTACAATGGTCTCTACTGACTTGTCTCATGAAAGGATTCCGAGGAAACACACTTTAATATGTCGATGCCGCTACTTTGAAAAGGCTAAGGCAGTGAATTGGCACTGGAAAAATTCTTTTACTTATTAGCTCAGTGTAATGTGATGGTATTAATCGATGTGGTGTTGAGCACATCGGGGCGAAGCACCGTCTGTTTTACTTGGTTAAGAAAGGTTTTAAAGCTAAGTAACGCAAACCAAGGGGCGGTCTGGATTTTAAAAAATCGGAGGATTCAGCGATGCATCGGTGACTACACACGTGACTGACCTGTCAGACATTGTTGAGTATTAGGTATGTAATAGCGTAGCAGTCTCCATCTTGGGGTTTGTGGGTGAATTACTGAGTAGCAATGGATTGAAATTATTTACAATGTATTCAGTGGAACCTGTCTTGTTGAACGAGTCTCTTGCTTTCAATGGCTATCAAAAGTCTGAGGGATCAACGTTTGTTTGCCGTCACTTTTGTTTTTAATGATGTTCTGATGGAGAATATGTTTTGATAGCTGCGAAACGTAAGGAAAAGAATTCCGAGATCATTCAGAGCAGTGGCCTTTTTGTTTGAGAGCGTTATAATATGAATATTAGATCAAGGTCACTTGGATTTGATTCTCGGTGACATGAGGCAATGAAATATATACATCACCATTTCAATTATGCTTTTTGTCCAATGTTGATTTGCACAGGATTAGCCAGTGGTGTTTCACATGTCCTGTGCCTTTTTTTCCTTTTAATCCCCCCCACACACACACACACACAGACACAGGTGCCATCATTTACCAGCTGTGTGAAGGCCAATTGCTGTCTCTCCTTTCCCACAGAGAATACATGCAGTTTAAACCTGTAGCGTCACCAGAGACTGCAGTGTTTTCCCCCCACAATCAGGTTGGAAGAAAATGTTTGCAAGGCAATACTGTTGCATTCACAGATCAGGAGATCACTTGCTGCACCAGTTTCCTCTCCCGACCACCACGTAGAACAAAATGTAACAGGGCTGTTAGGCACATGTAACCGCTTGAATCCGAGATGGCTGACAAATTCCTATACTCATTGAATGTACTGTATTACTGTTTTTAAAGATAGGATGAGCTAATCTAGTCACCTTTTGTTATTGGTCCTTGTTTAATTTGTCTAAGGTATTTTTTGTATACAAAGGTTTACATTTTTATGTATATTTTTCTTGTGTACAAAATATGTAATATGTGTACAAACACTGTATGTAATATCTGTATATAGCGTGAGAAATTTGATCTTTTGTTTTTGGATGTATAAATAAAAACTTGCTGTGAGGTATTTGCTGACACTGACGTGCGTGTGGGTTTTTTTTTTCTTCCTTATTAGACAAATAATTTAAAAAATGCCAAATAATTTTGTGTCACGTAGCTTGGGTTTGTTTACAGACAAGAACATACATGATCAGGTTTTTTAAGTGATTCCCATCAAAAACTAAGAGTCTGACATTTTCTAGACTCAACCTTGTAAATTCTCCCTGTGTTGTAGTGCGCTCTCTTCGGACGACTGTTCACAAGGAATCTGTCTTGTGTGTTAATGTGTCTCAACACTCAGTGTGGCGTCGGTGCTAAAGTTGGATAAAGTCACACCTTTTAACAACACCATTGAGCCGCAAAGTAATTATAGTTAAACACATAATTCCATGTTAAGTATGAACACAAACACAACTTTAAACGGAAACGTCACCTATTAAATGTCCCGTGGAACCCTTCTGATTAACAGAACACCAGTTCCCTGCTCTACTTTAAGCTATTTAATGAACCCGCGCCGTTCCAAAACACACCGTCATCACCGCTTATGAAGCATGTGGTCGACAGTCGGAGGTATGCATTTAGACTGACATCGAAAAACTCCAGCACATTCTCACCAGTATCACGTTAAGACGAAGGACGTACAGTAGGTCAAATAATGGCAAAGAGGTTCAAATTTAAAGTGTGATTTTATTGTTCTTTAACCAACTTTTTGACAACTTTCAACAAATTCAACAGCACTGGCCTGAATGATCAAACACGTATACTGGGTAATAAACTGTCTGCAAAGTCACACATAATGAAATGTACCTTTGAAGTGATTGCTATCCAGTGTTTAGTTTAAAAAAAAAAATAAAATTGAACACATCACAAAACCAAATTTGACTCCCTCTGATACATAATACTGCTTTTGTGGGCTATAAAAATAGTTCAATAGATTATATGCCTACTTGAGCTAAGAAAAGAGTTACTGTTGCGCACTCACACTGCTTTATTGCCATACGACACACAAGGGGGTGAAAAGTAAAATGCAAATTATTGTGTGTTATTGTGGCTTTGTTAAAGTACCATAAAAAGAAAAAAATCATACAAAGTGCAACACATAAAAACATACTGGAAAGTCATGTTAGGCCATGTAAAAGGTGCAAACTGTATTGAGATTGTGTCTCAGTTTGAAGAGGGCATACATGGCACATCTGAAGAGTAAATAAAATAAAATAAGCACCCTGTTGATTTAATTTCTACTTATTTTACTTTTACTCATTTAACTTTAAGAACAAATAACAGATTAAAAAGAAGAGGAAATGTTTCAGCGCATTGTTTTAATATGTGAATATAAAAAAAAAAAAGCTTTTTCTTTTTGCTGAGAGTTAAATATGAAGACTGATACAACTTCACACAAACTGGCCACAACTTAAGCAGCTCAATGGAAACTGAAAGATCAGATTCCGGGTGAAATGGTTGGAAATGTTTGTAAATGATTGCTATATTATGGCAATTTGACTTCACTGGAGAGCCAAATGTGTAGAGACAGAAAGGAAACAAGAGCAGGGTGCCAATATCTATTACCTCAATGTTTGAAAATAAGTTGCATTTGATGGTACAGGTGTACGTAATAAAGTGGCCATTGAGTGTATAATGGTATAAGCCTCGTCCAATCCTCAACACGAAAGTGAAAGTATGTGTTTCTCAAACTGCTCATTGAACTCAACCATGTGCCATGTATTAACGTGTGGCAAAAATAATACTATTTCCGATTTCTTTGTGCACACAATGTTCTGAGAAGGAATGAAAGAAATATTTTTGATCGTTACTCATTTTTAAGGTTTTGCTGCGACGCATTTCAATGTCCGATGGAAAAAGGAAGAAATCATACGAATAGAAAATGAGATATAACACTAAAGCTGATACTATTCATTCATTCACCCATCCATCACAAATACTCTTCAGTTTCAGCTCTGTTCAGGAATCAACGTTACTCCAGTGCTGTAGAAGTATGCTACAACGCATACTGCTCAAAACAACCAACAGCTTTTAAACTGTTTACATTATTCCATCATGAACATTCATTTGAAACTAGTCAAGACGTAGTAGCAGTGCCACTGGTCTCTGAACACCTCCTGGCTTTATGTTAATATGTACATCTGAGAGCAGTGTCATCTACTGTGCGTGAAGTCAATGTAACACTTCTCAAACAAGTCCAAATGCAAAAAGGTACAGCCAGGGAAGAACCTTCAGCTGCTTTCAGACATGCACTGAACTGTGGAGATTCTCAGGTGACTGAACTCAAATGTCCACTCCCTAGTTTAACGTCTAATGTGACACAAAGCAGGAGAAACTCCAGAGGATCTACAGCAATAAAAAAAAAAAGAAAGAGGCGATAGTCCGATTCCTGCATGTTTGAATCAGGTGCCACACCCTCACTTGGATCCTCCGGAGATTCTCGTGGTGATGTTCAGACCTAAATCTTCTGACATTACCCGGCGTTTATGTCTGAAATCAGCTTTTCACTGCATGAGCAAGTCCAGAGTCAAAGCTGTAAGACTTGAGGCAGACTCTTTGTCCCAGTTAGTATGGTGAATACCTGGAAAAACACCGTACACTTTGTGCTACTGTTTTTATGGCTACTTTGTTTATAGTAAAAAGGCATTAATACTTGAAGTGCAATTAAAGATGTAGGTACGCTGAGGAGATCGTTCCACTGCAGCTCCTATAGGAAGACGAACAGAGTCTGCCGGTTCACGAGTAATAAAATAGATGATGGCACTGCCCCGTTAATGGAATGAATGAATGGAGAAATCCTCAGTTTATCTCACTGATCAAAATCGCACAGCAAAATAATAATAATAATAATAATAATAACAACAATTTAAAAAAAAAGCGCAGGGTAATGAGGCAAAGTCTGACAAACCAACGCAACTCAAGGCTTTGAGGAATCACGACTGGAAACAGAACTTCCAGTGTCTCAAACTGGTGGGGGCATGCATGATCTAGCCACTGCTGTTTTTGTTGTTTTACATTCTTTACATGTTTACAGCCACAGCATAGAGTGAAAAGGGTTAAAGAGAAATTAAGAAATATATAATGAATCTACTGTGTAGTAAAAAATGGTAGAGGGCAGCCATTTTCATTCATTGGATGAGTATTTAAAGACTGATACACAAAAGAACAAAGTACAAAGGCAAGGCAATCTCATGTATGCCCATTTAAGTCTCTCAAAATATTTACCTCACAACCATTATCTACACTTTGCATTTTGGCCATTTGTACACAGTGGTTCCATTACAAACGCTCTATTATTTTTTCATGAATCTGTAGAAATTTGCTTATTTACATGTTTGTACAACCACCCTTTAGAGCTCTTTCCGTCTCCCAGAGGACACATTCCACTTAAAGCAGGATACCTGAGTGTTCAATACAATCATCACTCATCACCGCAGGTTTCACAGGGGATCTTGCACAGCCGCGCGCGCGCGCACACACACACACACACGCCAACACACACACAGTCAATTAAGCGTGGAACTTTTCTCTGAAAGGATGCCGAATGTAAACCTTTGTGAAAAAGCCACAAACTCCCCCAAACCAAAAAAGTCCTTGTGGAAAAGATAGCTAACACCACCCCTCTAAAATAAAGCTTTTGTGAAGGAGGTACTGAGAAGGGACATCTTACAGCAGTTGGCAGTCACGGTGGCAGCCAACTGGCTGGCCACTGACTGTCCTGAATCATTACCGTCTGGTGGCGTGTAAGCATAAAAACAGGGTAGAGTCAGGATTTGCTTTGAGCAAAGTGTGACAGAGACCTTCCTGGGAGACTTCATCCTGGCTGTGGAGGTCAGTGAAAAAGATCTGACGGCTGCCACCAGGGTGGGAAGCTGGGAGCAGAAGTGAACGTGGCTCCTCTCAGTGAGTGGCAGCTCCGTGAGGCACAGAAAATCTGGTGAAAAGAAAATCTATTTACTGAACAGACCACAGGTTAAAAGCAGATGATATGAAGAATCTATGTCAACACCAGTGACTGTACTGTACTAGCATTACCTGTGATACAGATGATGGTGATGAGACAACATGGCTGCTAGTAGACCGACATTTTCCACTAACCGACACTTCCCTCAAAACAAATCTAAGAATGTGTTTGCCACTTTATCTCAACATTAGCTATTTTTTTCTGATGGGAAACTAAAGTTTGTGTCGCGTGATAAACCATAACACACCTACACACAACTTCTCTATAATACTGAATGTCCATTGGTAAATTGAACCATTTCACCCTGAACAGCCAATTTCAATGAATCACACTTTTAATGAATAATTACACAAAATTATGGGACAAGTAGGAAACAAAATGTCAGCACAGTGGGGCGTGGAAATATGAACTTCAACTACCTCTGAAGTCTCTGCACTAGTTCAGCCACCAGGGAGTCACAGATGCCAGGGTGCATTTCTTCTGCCAGGAAAATAGCCTTTCGTAGCGCCTCGGCAACTTCTGGCTTGCCATTACTTGTCTCACTCTTTTCTTTCAGCTGTAGACAAGACAGTTTAGAGACAACAGTAATGTAATCTCCACTCTATTGATGATAATGATCACAATATCTAATAAGTAGAGTATAGAGTATGACAATAGGTGGACTTCCATCGGCCTGTTGCAAAAACGCATATAAGACGCTTGTGCAAAAACACACCTGAATGGAAACACAAGTTTTTATGCTTGAGGGAGGTGGAAAGTTAAAAGCATGTATCCACTTTTCCAGGACAGTGGATACAGTGAGCAAAATGGAGGAATGTGTCGACTGATGAGGAAACAGTGCAAGTAAATATTACTCTAATATTGGATGGAAGCAGCAGTTTCGTAGTCGTTCCTTCAGCCCGTTTGTCTCATTTATGTGAATTGTACTCTTTAAATGCATTGTTTGTGATTAAAATAATACAATGATAATTAAAATCGTGTTTTGTGGCAAGGGCATAAGAGACTGGTGGGGACACTGCCGAAAAAGCCCTTTTCGATGGTACAAAATGAAAACTAGTACGCATAGACAAAGTTACGTGTGTGTTAAGTAGTGCAGGCCAGTAAAGCAAAAAAGCAAAAAGGATTAGCCTGTGTGCTTTACAAAACTCACCGCACGTCACCTGCTCTCTCTCTCTCTCGTCTCCTCTGTGACTCAGTGATATCTCAGCTCGGCTGTGATGCGTTCACTGATGCTCGTAAAAATCTGCTCGCTCACAGACAGAATGTGTGCACGCGTACACATTGCCCCGTCTCTAATATTGATGTGGACATGTCCCCACCGTCCATACACAAACCTAGGCCCTTGGTTTTTGGTTATATTTTAACCATCTCCACAGATGACTACCTTCATAGGAGCCTGACCCGTCTTCATAGGAGCTCAGCTCCCATTGGCTCTCACATAATTCGAACACAGACTGTATATGACATTTGCTTTTACATTACTCATGCAATGATGAGGGAAAATAAGAAATGTGATTACCTCAGAAAACAATGGAGAAAATATGGATGATAAACTTTCTGACAGAGGCCTCTTTGGACTTTCATGCACCTGATAAAAAAAAAAAAAAAGACGATTGAAAGGTGAAAAGGGAAATCTGAAAGAGATGACCAAATATAAATTAATTCAATTTTTCTCTCTATAATGGTGCATGTTTCTCACTGGTTTCCTCTCCAGCTCAGCAGGTTGTGCTGCCCCGTTCTGCATCTTCTTCAGGTCTTTCTCCTTGATGGTGTTGAAAATCCAGTCGTCATTGCTGGCGTCATTGGTGGCGTCATTGCTTCCAGATGCCTGGTTATCTGCCTCCCTACAGTGACACAGGGTTTTGAGGGACTTACTCGGTGTATGTAAAGTTGCGAGACTTTTTCTTTTTTCTCTAGGATGAAAACTGGCAGCATCTTGTCAATTACTGCTTGGAACGATGATGGCGCAGTCAACTTACTCATCAGATTCATCAGAGTTGGATTCCGCCCGAGACTGCTCAGATTTCCACCTCTTGTATCTGTCGATCAGCTCTGTCAGATAGGAAGTCTTTTTGGCATGCCTGACAATGTATTTATGCTTTAACAGCTCTTTGGCAGTTGGCCTCTAAGGAAATCACAACACAAACGCAGCAGGGAAGATTAAAATCAAGTTTTGCACTCCATTTACTTTCTTGCACGTAACAGCATGTACAAGAGACAGTTAAACTTACAAAACTAGGCTCCTTATTTAAGCAGGCTTCCACAAATTCTTTAAGTGGTTTGCTGTAGCTTCCTTCCAGTGTTGGGGGGTTGTTCTTTGGGATGAGGAATAAAACCTTCATTGGATGAAGCTCAGAATGGGGAGGCTCTCCTTTAGCCATCTCTATTGCCGTTATTCCTAATGACCAGATGTCTGCCTATAAAACAAATAAAAAAAGACAAATTGCTAATTAAACTCAAATGCTAGTCCATCCATTGCGTATGTTGTGTATCGTCTAAGGGTGGTGGAGAGGCTGAAGCCAATACCAGTTGACGTTGGACGAGAGACAGCTTCTCCAGCCTATCACAGGACCAACGTATGGCGAGAGACAACCATTCACACTCATATCAACGCCGAGACACATCAGAAATAAACTGTATTTATACAAACATACCTAAAAAAAATGCAAACCATGCGACGTTCAGATACAATGAGCATGCACATGCCTCTGTAAGCAGCTTAAATTCAGACAGTGCTACACATGAGAAACAACAATGGCAAAGAGAAAGAACAAGGATTTCTGTTATGAGACTGATGATGAGGTGAAACTGAAGAAGAGAAAAAAAAGGTTTTAACTGAGCTTTTAATTTATAGCTTATAGCATAAGTTGTGGCTGACAAGAATCAGTCAGGAAGTGAATGCAGATAGGTGCGCTATCGTTTCCAGGTGTCTACTTTTCTGTCCATCTAGACTAAATGCAGGCCTGCAGTAAATGTTGGCCATTTTCACTCTTTTCAGCTGTAAACAAGACAGTTTTGAGACTGTAATCAACGTATCGTGTCACCACGATATATTGATGATAACGATCAGAATATCAAATAAGTATAGGGAATGACAATTGTTGGGCTTCCATCAGCCAGTTTTATGTGCACAAGTTTTTATGCTTGAGGAAGGTGTAAAAGTTGGTATATCCAGAAAAGTTAAAAGCAAATAAGTGCAATTGAATACAGATTCAGGGAATAAAAGAGGACATTTAGAAATCACACGACTGAAACGCCCCTCCCACCTCCCCATTTCGCTGTCCTGGAAAAGCAGTGGGGAAAGTGGATACAGCGAGCAAAATGGAGGACCGTCGACTGATGAAAACCACAACATTTCTCCTCTTTGAAAATTGGATTTTCTGATGAATCAAGACAAATCAGAAATAAGCTGTAATGTAACAGTAAATATTGGCCATTCTCAAGACTCCCCGGGTGTTTTGGACGGCAAATGTATTAGGAGCAGAGTAATACGGATGAAGCCTCCAATAAACGTCACCTTATTTGGCATGTTTTTGTACTGTGGGACAAACCCATTATTTTGTTTATTCATAACTGTATAAAGCAGCAATACCTCTTCTCCAGTAAAGCCATCGGGACACAAGAAAATGATTAACAGCCCCCACTATGCTGGTCTATGTACAGCAAAACACTAACTTTGTGCAGCTGACAGTAATATTTTTACTCTATGCACTGGACCACGCTGACTCAAAGGAAAACTATCCCAACAGAGAAGCTCACACTACGCACTCCTCTGTGCTCAGTCCGGCTCAGCTGATGAGCTACACTGCGAGCTTTACAAACAAAGCTGACCACAAAGTGATGCAGCTGTCAGCTTTATAGACGCACTCACAAGCCACATCAACAATAAAAGAAAATTCCAGCACTACACATGATAACAGGGAACCCTTGGATTTGTTCTTCGCTTCTTCTTCTTCTTCTTCTTTTTTTACCTTTGAGTCATAAGCAGATTGCTTTATAACTTCAGGGGCCATCCAAAAAGGTGTTCCAACAAATGTGTTCCTCTTAATCTGTGTGTCTGTCAGCTGTCCGGCCACTCCAAAATCTGCCAGCTTCACATCACCTTGTTCTGACATCAAGACGTTGGCAGCTGAAGGCAAGAGAAACCAAAATAGTGTATGTGAAGCATTACATACTGTTTTAGAAGATAGTGAGGCAAGGAGGGTCTGAGCAAATCAATGTGTGGTTACTGCCAAGTATAAACAGGACAGACTTCTTTTTGACCTGTGTTTGCAACATTTTGGGAACTCTGCACCATTAAAAGGTATGCCAAAAATCCAAAACACAGCATACATAAATGCTGTTAAAAAAAAAAAGAAATCTATTAAACATCACTGTTTCAATACAATAATTATTTTCTAATTATATAAGGGGTAAATAAATGGCACAGAGTAGAGATAACAATGCACAAAAAACTACATTACCTTTGATATCTCTGTGTATTTTCTTCTCAGAGTGCAGATACTCGAGTCCCTTGAGGATCTCCCTCAGGATTGTGGCAATCTGTGTTTCATCCAGGGCACCTGGTTCCAACTAGAGGAATAGATTCATTAAGATGGCACAATGGTACAGTGTATTTTTAAAACAGCAATTTCATTAATCTGCTTTTACTTTTATAGTTTTATTTGACTTACCAAATCAAGGGCTGAACCGCCACCCAAATATTCCATTATAATCCACAATTTTGTACCCTGTAAAATAATCAGACACAATCAGGTTTTTACATATAACAGGTTAGCATGTTCACTTTGACACCCTTATTAAAAAAAGTGATTAATTTTAATTTATTTCCACAGGTTTGGAGAGTCTGCTTACAACTGATTCAAACTAATACTCCTAATATTAATTATTAAATATCTAATTTATTACATTTACAACATGATGATTCAAGTAGTTGAGTCTACTACTTAACCAGACACCTTTTATAAAGTAAAAGCATATCTAAATTTGTCTAAAACACCAGTTACAGCTCAACTGTCCAGTTCAATTGTGCTCAAAATGTTTTTGTAACACCTGTTTGCTGTGAAAGCAGTTCAGCAAGACGGGCAAGGCTTTCACTAGATCTGTGGATGTGTCATCAGAGCATTTGCTGAGATTTTGACTTAAGTTGTCAAAGTCACTTTGACACTCTCTGTTGCTGCCGCCCACACAAGCAGTTTTTTTTCCAACGGTGAAAAAAACTTGTGAAGACATCAAAATTCCGATGAAGTGGTACAAACAGTGGTAGCAGTGACTGTGACTTAAGTGCATGGTACAACGTGGAAAATGTGAGGTTTAGTTTTTTATCCACATGCCTCACACATACCAAGCTTATACACTAAACACAAACAAGACGATAAAAAGGGTTGTAGTGCATCATGTAAACACAACGTCAAGACAATTGCTGTTTCTTTCAACAAGTGGTCAAAGCCAGATACACATATATATATATATATATACACACATACACATATATATGTATATGTATGTATATATGTATATGTATGTATATATGTATATATATATATGTATATATATATATATATATATATATATATATATATATATATATATATATATATATATATATATATATATATATATATATATACATATGACAAACATTACTCCATTTTCTCTACAGTAATGTGAGCCATATTATATGAGCAATGCTTGTTCCATTGCCCATATTAATAATTAATTGACAGACATAGCAAACTAGTGTCATACGTTAAGATGTCGACATGATGCATCTTCTCAAGGTTCACACTCACCTTAAGATAGGATCCAAAGTACTTGGTGATGAATGGACTGTCACACTGGCTGAGAACAGTGATTTCCTGTTGAATGTCCTCTATTTCGTCCTCTGCTTCCTCCAGATCAATTATTTTAATAGCCACAACTTTCTGAGTCCGATTGTCAATGCCTTTGAAGACTTCACCAAAAGAGCCTTTTCCTATCCTCTCCAGTTTGGTAAAAAGCTCCTCTGGGTCAGCATTAAAATTCTGTGCGACAAAGAGATGAACAGGGAGAAAGAATTAGGCAAATTCTAAATTACAGACGGACAAACGCATCTATATTTGCTTAATGTCGGAACACTAGTCTTATTCCTAAATCAATCAACTTAATTTACTAATAATTTTCATTTTTGTTCATACAAATTATAAACATGTCAAATAAGAGCAGTTAATACCATCATGTAAAATGCACTCTTCATAGGAACTTTGACAACTTTAGTTCATCATCAGAACTATGACCAATAAACCAATTTTTATGAGAAAAATAGCTTATGTTTCTTAGTGTCTGTGGAGACTCAGACACAGAGAAACAGTGATTGAGACAATCTCTTCATTCCAGCAGGAACACAGTGTGGATATCACCATCTAAGCTGGACTGACAATTCAGTCTATGCCTCTTGATGCTTCACTCCCTCATAACATCATATGTGAATAAAGATTATTAAACTGAGCATCTGTCACTTAGGGTGATAACTTGCATAAGCAGTGCTCAGTGTGGGATGTTAAGCACATTATAACGTGATAAAATGCATTAAAGATAATCCCAGGACATCTCTTCACTTCATACAGCTAACCTGCCTCAGGCACATATTATTTGTCCTTTGTAGTTTCTGTGCAATAACCAGGAGAGTAACTTTTTAACCCTTTCAAGTTGTACTTCTGAGTAATGTTTAAATTATTAGACAACATGACATAAATACAGGTAAGGCTTTATGGCCTTCCCCATAGAGGCTGACACTGAGAGACATTGAAGGGCTACACCCTGTCTCATTGACTGCACTAAAAGGCTTATTTCCCCATGGAGCACCACAACAGAAGTAATGTTCTTCTAGTTGGCCAGTTCAATTTCCCTCCATGCTTGGCAATAATGAGCATAAACTGTTCATGCTAAGATAAAGGAGTGGAAAATAAATATATAATATAAAATATTTTTATAAAGTGTGCAGGGCAGGGCAACAATTAATTAAATCATAATCTACTGCTTTATCCTCCACATGAGTGTCACAGGGCTGCTGGTGCCAATCCCAGCTGACATAGGGCAAAAGGTGGGGTACACCCTGGACAGGTTGTTAGTTTATCGCAGGGTCAACCCATAGAGAAATTCAACCATTCACTCACACAATCTAGAGTGTACAATTTACCTCTGTATGTTTTGGAAAAAATCTACACATACACAGGGAGAACATGCAAACTCCACACAGAAAGGCCCGCACCGGGACGCGAACCAGAAACTTTCTTGCTGTGAGGCAACAGTAGCCACGTGCTCCACTGTGTGGCTCGGTAACAATTCAATAAAAATATACTATGATACAATTTACTTAGGGGCCACACGGTGATGTAGTGGTTAGCACTCTCGCCTTGCAGCGAGAAGACCCGGGTTCGAGCCCCGGTTGGAACAAGGGCCTTTTTGCATGGAGTTTGCATGTTCTCCCCGTGTGTGCGTGGGTTCTCTCCGGGTTCTCCGGCTTCCTCCCACAGTCCAAAAACATGCAATGTGGGGATTAGGTAAATTGGACACTCTAAATTGACCGTAGGAGTGAGTGTGAGAGTGAATGGTTGTTTGTCTCTAGTTGTGTGTGGCCCTGCGATGGACTGGCGAACTGTTCAGGGTGTACCCCGCCTATCGCCCGATGTAGCTGAGATTGGCACAGCACCCCCCGCGACCCTCTGGTGGAGGATGAAGCGGTAGATGATGACTGACTGACAATTTACTTAAGTATATGACTTAGGATCAACAGATCGATATATTTACAGTGCTGAGTATAAAAGGCTTGGGCACCACCATCTCTGTTGTTTTTTTCCAACGAGTTTATCTCACAGAACATTTGTTTGTAATGCTCAAACACATCTTGAATAAATTGTTGACGTGAAATACTAACACAAATGCAGGTTTTACGAGCAACATTATAGTGTTCCACTCCAGTTTTAAGAGAGCCAAGGAAGTGCAAGGATAAAATGTGTTATTTTTAAACTAAATACATGTTTCCTGTATTTTCTGGATGTGTTCAAATAAAGTGATTGAGAAATAATTATACCGTATTATCATTAAAGCATTGCTAAAACATCAAATCTAAGCCTTTTGCACAGTACCTTACAAACATACATAGTTTTGAGCCAGACCATATAATTAAAATGAATGTTTTGCACATTTGTGAATTTATTCTCCATTTCAAAATTTGGCAACCGTTACTGGTGAAGTTGAATGTTGCAGTTGAATACCCCTCACCTCATCCTTCCCTTCCAAGTGTGTTGGAGAACCTATGAAGCCTTCAGTTATTAATGAAACTCAGAAGGTGTTTCGTTTGTCCATTGTAGACCATGATAAAAATAGGGTAGCCCAAAATGGCAGAAAAGTATTATTACTATTTTCACTTTCTTCCAAAAACAGAACTGGTTATTTCCAACTTTCACTCAGTAGCTAAATTCAATGTTTATTTACATGAAACTGACAAATACAACTAATAATTATCAGTATCGATATTTTATAATCGTGATCGTTTTGGCAATACTGCCCAACCCTAAAAGCATGTTTACCTTCTATCTAAGTTAGTATAAAATTTGAAATGCAACAAATAATACAACTGCAGAGCCTTTAATAATACAGTACTGAAGCAACTCAGCTTGATGCTTAAATTACCAGGTAACCCTGCCCTGAGAAGATGATCTGTTTGCTCTTGGTGCACATTGCTTTAGAGTACCCCCGAGAATAGTTTCCTGTAAAAGTGCTAATGCATGGTGGTCAAGCCAATGTGAATGGAGAAATGAGCAGCTGCACTTTGAAAAACGGACAAAGAGTGGGCTGCAGAATCTGTCGGTGAAGGGAATTTACATCAAAGACAAAGAGGCAGAGAGAGCAGTGCAGAAAAAAAACAAAGTAGAAACAACACAACCAAATTACTATCATGACACTGGTGTGGTCAGTCATCCAGGTGAAAATTATAAAGTTGAGGCTGACCTCTGTAAAAACAATGGGAATAAAAACAGCAAGGGTACTGCGACCACAGATGGCACAAAATTGGAATGTACTTGGCCATAGCCACAGTCAGCAGTCTTGCTGTGACAGCTAAAGCTGCCTGAACCTCACCCTGCTCAATTCTCTCCCACCACTGTGTCCAGAATAGCGTCAACCATGCAACACAACCTTAAGAATTGAGGGGTCACAGCCAGTTCATCAACTGATAACACCGGTCTACTCGGTAATCTGTGGGTTCAGAATGGATGTTTCATGTTTATACTAGCATTTGTTTGCGTATATGCTAATAAAGCATTTATAGCATAAGAAAAACATTTATATTATGTGCTATCACAAGTACAATTGTTCATATCTAGGTTGTGTCACACAAGCAGGTTGTCATTCTTGCATAGTGTACATAGGGCATGAATTCAATGGCAGATCGCAAAAATGCACAACAGCCACAAACCAATATCAAAATTAACAACCCAAAATAAATGAATTAAAAGCATAATATCTATGTAACCTCAGATTTTATTCTGAGATTGTATATGAGAAATTGAGATTTCACTTTATTCTAATAGAATTTAGTCAGAAGGATAAAAAAATATATATTTCTCAAATGCAAGGTGCCATTTCGTGTAACAGTAAAACTAGCTCAGTTTTGCACTGTTGGCTCCACATCAATGCAGGAAGAACACATCAACTTGCGTTCTCGTTTATTTGTGGCATTTTTATTGTGTAATTAATTGATGCATGTTTGAGTGCTGTGACAACTGTGATTTGTCAGTATTTCAGTAATGTCAGACAAGATGACAGCCTTCCCTGTTTAGAACTTAACTCAGTAATTCTGGACTATGGCTTTACCACTGAAATCCAAAGGTTGAGAGTGATAAGTGACATTATTGCAGTGTTCCTGATAAAGTTGTTTCGAGGCAGGTACTTCTAGTTGCGAGCCAACGGTAAAATTAAAACATGTAAACAAGTAAAATGCATGTCTCTGAACACAATGACGTGTCTTCTAAAAGTTAGCTTTTAAAGACACAATTTAATGTTTGTACCTGAATCCCCGGCAGTCCACTCTGAATAGGAGAGTGAGCCATGGCGTCAGATCAGCAAAGATGACGCCTTTCCTCGTCTTTTCTGCTCGCCTTATTGGCGGTCTGAAGTCAGGTTCCTCGCGTACCGCTGGTTTGGGTTACCTGGTCCGGGTTGCAAGTCGGTTAATATGACAAACAGGGATGTTGTTTGCTTTGTAAAAATATAAGCTCGACTTGTCAGCTTGTAGTTCGAGCCTGCTGCCCTCACCTCACTCGCCTTCCGCAGTTAGCTAGCGTTAGCTATGCTAGCTACTTAGCAGGTAGTTAGCAAAGAGCTGAAAAACATATATCTCCAGACGCGGTGTCTCGGCTGCTGATCGGCAACTTCCAAGTGATGAGCCGCAGGTGTAGTCTGAAGCAGTTGCTCCGTATAATGAATGCACACTGCTGTCTAGTTGTATCGCTTGTTGTTCTATTATCTCATTACTTCTGCCTGTAGCCCGGCGCCATCTTGGTTAATGTTATTTTCATTTTCCGTACAGCCAATCAGAGGAGACCGTCCATATCACGTCATGCGTAAACCTACATACGTCACGAGAGGATGGACGTTACCACAGGTGCCAAACACGTGTTACCGAAAGAAAAGTTTTTCAGGTCAAAAAGTGAAAAGGTTGCACAAAACATTACATTCTAAATGTATTATTACTACGTCTACTGACCCTGTTGTTTCCTGCACCTTCTGGAAACATAAAACTGCCTCAGTTTGCTTTTTTTTTGTTCTGGACAGATTTTAAAACTCACTTTTTTATATCTATAAATTCTGTTCATAATCTTAAATGGCGTTTGTTACAATGTCAATACAAAAGACAGTGACTTTGAATACCTGATGAACCTTTATGATCTTTATCATCATTATTTTTATTCACAAGCTACAGCAGATGAAATCACGACCAATGGATTTTCACTTGTGCTGAAATCAGTTCAACAACTAAATCTTATTAAGTTATAACACAATTGTATAAAACTTGTAAACATCTACAATACCTTTTCCCTAATACCCCCAATGCATTCATTAATGTATGTCTTTATTTATATGATGTTTATTTTCTTTACTGACAGTTTCTCCTTTTTCTAACTTTATATTAATTTTAAGATGGTAATTTATCTTACTCTGTATGTGCCACTATTATTATACCTGTTATGTTGTATATTGTCAGTTTCTTTTTAAATGAACAGTTCACGTGTGGTCTGATGTGGTCAGGTTTCAGCTGAATTAGTAGCTATGTGGTGGAAGAAGGAAACAACTGTTAAAGTGCACTGACTCAATTGCCACATTTACCACTGCTTGGTCTTATAGTGCATGGGCCAGAATGTTTTAGTTTCTAGTTAATATCCAGTGGTGTGAAGTAGAATTAAGTGCACAGTTGTGAGTATGTGTATTTGCTATCTCTTTAGGACCTTCTCCAGCATAAAACACTGACGTTGTCAGGACCAGTAGGGACCAAAACCTGGTCCTAATGATGCAAAACCTAATTTCTGAGGAACTGGTTAAGGTTAGGGATAACACTTTATTAAGACTGTTTACATGAATGGAAGTCAATGCAGTGTCCAAAGAAGAATATCTGCACAAACAGGGAGCTCTGTAATTGATAAACCACAGCAATGATTACATTTTATTGTTAACTTGAGCATAACGTACACAAAAACATAAAAGAGTAGTTACAGCCAATGGTGTGAAAGTAAAAAAAAGAGTTCTTGTTATATTTCATAGCTTATTCCATATGGATCTGTCAATTTAAACATATAATTAAAGAGCTAGCGTGCTCACAATAGTGAATTTACTATTAAAATAAAAAAATATCAACCATTCACTCACGCACAAGCACATACACACTCACTCACACGCACATGCACACACACACATACACACTCACTCACATGCACGCACACACACACACACACACACATTACTGGCAGAATTACATTTCCTCTTGTGTGCTGACATTCCTTGGATATAAACAAATACCTAACTTGCTTTATACAGTAAGACTCTTCACAATTTGCTCTGTTTGCCTCGATCATCTTCATCGTCAGATTCCACAGAGTCTCTCTTGACCCTCTTTAGCCTTGTTTTATCTTGCTCGTCGTCTTCATCAGCGTTGTTCCTGAAATGGGCCTCAATTTCTGTAGGGTTGATGTAGGTGTAGAAGTAGGCCATGATGGAGAAGATGATGCACACTAGAACCAGTAGAGAGGCAAAGAGAACATACTCTGCCCACTTTGAAAGAGGAGGAGAGAGACAGAAGGACAAACATGGCATTTATCATCATGTGTACCATCAGGTGATGACTAGTTTTATTACTGGGAGATTTATTGTATAAGTATTGTTTTGTTTATTTATTTAGTTACCCTTTTGGGAATCTTTGCCAGCTCAGCCACTATCAGTACGATGAAGTTGCCAATAGCCACAGTTAACAACCAGCCGGCTTGCAGCACTGCTTTCATATTACTGGGTGCCTTGAGGACAAAAGCATAAGAATTGAACAATTCCATAAATAAAGAATCCAGATTGTGGTATATGTGGTACAAAAACATTCCTTGGTGATGGACTAATACATGAGTGGTAAATGTTCTACCTGCGAGTAGGAGAACTCCAAACCAGTAACAGAAAACATCACTTCACCAACTGTTATAAAGAAGTACTGTGGGACCTGAAGGGCCATGGAAACAGAATTGGGCTGGATGTCTTCTGCTGCAGTTATAGAATCCTGACACTAAAATAAAAAAGAGACATTTTTTTTTATAAAAGCAGTCGACCATCACAAACAATGTCTATTTACAGAAAATACTATTTGTTGTTCCACGCAATACCTCCAAAAAGCCTGATCACCAATGTGAAATGTATACATGACTGACCCATGACTTAATGACCTCCCAAAAAGAGCTGGACAAAGGGCATTGTATTACTTCACAAATGGGACTAAATAGTAGATTTGTTTATTTTTATGCTTCATGGATTATTTATAGAACCAGGGCAGAATGTGGGGATCACTCATAACCATCTAATACTACTACTGCTCTGGTTAATTGTAATGAGCATATACTGTCAGTCGATGGAGGGGCTGAATGACGTGTTTTATTCATGGCACAGAGAAAAAAGACAACGTCAATTTAGTCAGATCAGCTGAACAAGAAAAATATAAATATATCACTATCCTCCACGTAGATTTTTACACCTGGGTAAAATGACAGTTTTCTGAAATGAATTAAATGCATAAATACAGTACATTTAGATCTAATTAAACTTCACTTATAATCACATCTTCTAAATTAATCAGAAGAACACTAAATGTGTTATCACATACATAATTTGGTACTGAAGCATGATCTGGCTTGCTTTTGCAGAAAAATATATTATATATTTAAATATATAATATTAAATATATTATATTTATGATATATGATATTATGGAAACGTTATGTGAAACTTACTTGTGCAAAGTCCACATTGCTGGGGATGAAGAAAGTATATGAACTACCATATCCGAATTCCCAGTTATAGTCACATGACTGTGGATCACGTTGTACTTTGAATGAGACTCTGATCGCCAGAAAAGAAAGTTTGGTTTAATAAACTGCACGCGTGTAATAAAAACAGCTAATCACAAGACGGAAAGGAAAAATCCATACTTTCCATTTTTGACTTCGTAGTAGTTGGAATAATAAAATGGCTCAATTAGTCCAAAGGCTGATACATTCACTGGTGTATTCATTCCATTCACAAATCTGAAATGTTTACAATTTGAACAAAAACATTCAGTAAAAACACAGATGAAAACACTCAGTAGGGAATTATTGTTATCATTTATAAGGATCACATTTGAATGTTTCAACAGTTTAAATTCAACTCACCGGATTTTATTGATACCCTGTTGTGGCTTGGAGTTTGTATCTGTGGTCTGGGAAAAAAAAAACAAAAAAACAATTGATTTTTTATTTGAATTTTCCCATTAAAGATCCTGCGTGCCTTTATGTTCATTATTTCATGCGTCAAACTTACCATTAGCCATGTTTCAGAGACGTTAGCTGGAATAAGAAGTGTTTGTCGCTGTTCACTGGCCAAGAGAAACTTATTTGACACTGCAGGGCTTTGAGTTGAAATGGTGATTTCTCCTGCTTCAAACGTGAAGTAACCATCACTGGCCTGCAAAAAACAGACAGCTTATTCAACGTGTGTAAAACAATTTGAACCAATATTTGGTATTATAGTTATTGTTAAGACGACATACCTGATTTGCAGAAAGATTCTGTGCATCCTGTCCAGGCAACATAACCAGGACTGGCTTACTACCCATGTTAAGTAATTTCAGCTGACTTTGTGATGCTGACGGGAAGACGGGCAATGTTTTCTGAAAATAATGCAAAAGAAAAGTGTCCTTGTTATGCCATGTAGAATGTTTTTGAGTATATTAAACCCCCAAGCTGATTTGCAATGTACAGTAGGAAGTTCTGTCTACTTACATCGACTTCAAGCTGAACCAGAGCAGCGCAGACAAAGGCTAAAGCTGCCATTAACATCCCCACTGTCATTCTTCTCAGAGGTCTGTTGAATTAACATACAGTTCTCAGAGGTAATGCATTTGTCAAACACTTATTATACATCATTTATGCAAATTAGGCAGGAAAATTAATACTGTATATAACCATAAGGCTTTAGCTGTAAGCCTTTAAACCAGAGGTCTCAAACACGCGGGCCACATGCCAGCCATAATGAAGTTATAATGAGAACTGGCTCACAACCTCCTCCAACTGTAGTTAGATTATAAGCAGAATATAATACTTAATATGATTGTTAGCCATTGTCATGAACAGTAAGCAATATTTTTATAATAATAATACCTAAGTTTATATGAATCACAATTTTAAATGTATTTATGGAAAAATTCTGTATGTATATATATATGTATATATATAAATATATGTATATATATATATATATATATATACATATATATGTATATATATACATGAACATGTTTAGTGTTTTTATTACAATTTTATTACAATTTTCCATGTGTTATTGTTTAAATTTTTATTTAAATTAGCATCACAAATGGATTTTTTTTCTTGTGAACTATGTTTCCTTCCATATCATAATAAACACTTTTACTCTGAAATGTCATCATGAATATCATTATTGCATTATAGTTATATATAGTTAATATGGAATATTGTGACATGATTAAGCAATTTGGTTCCCTTCATAGTTGAACTTTTTGACCCCCGGGTCGTTTGAGTCAGAGTTTGAGACCCCAGCTTTAAACGTAGCCTCGCAAAACGAGGGAAGCATTCTGGCTCTCTTATTGTATTTATGTTATTTTTCCATCTTAAGGTTAAAAATGACAACTCTGACATGTAAAGTAAATGTTATCAGTGTAATCGCCCTTCCAAAGAATGACATTATGAACAGTGATTACTGAACAGGACTACTTACGTAAAGTTCAGGCCACATTTTTTGATCAGAGGATAGATTAAACTGTCCATGATAGGCACCAGAGTCAGGATCAGGATGGGGTTGAGAGTCTTTAAAAAAAAAGAAAAGAAAAGAAAAGAAGAAGAATAGTACAATGTGGATTTTCTCAGAAAAAAAAGCATAAATTCCAGTTAACATGATAACAATGAATTTAACTTACCTGCATCTGATCAGGCTGTATCACAAGAAGACCCTGCAGGTGCATATAAAAGTATTATACGTGACATCTTTGCTATAGTCAATGAAATAAAAAAATGTTTCCTCCAGACTTACAAAGTTTCCATCCATGGTGGTGGCTTGCAGAGTCCATCGAGAACCCTTAAAGAGAGATGCCAAAACACTTACTCCACTGCCAAAAAATGACACTCACCTTTACAAAGCAAAGAAAACTAAAGGTACCTTTTGGTCAAATAGGGTCCAAAACATTGGCAGTGGGATGTACAGAAAGAGGACCTTGAGCACCATTTTGATTTGAGCAATGAGCAGTTTCTACAACAAAGAACGATGGGACACGAACAGCCGTTACCAAGTCGAAGAAACGTCACGAGATTCATGTAAAAGAATTTAAGAAAGTAAAACAAAACAACAATACATCATATTTTTCCTCAGCCCAGTCCATCCAGTGCTGCCTCTTTGGATGTAGCTTGCTTCTGTGCCTGTAGCGGTTTTTAATGGCAAACTGATGAGGAGAAGAACAAAGTAAATCAACTGAAACACACGAGCAGGAGCACACGTTAAGGTGTGCAGACCACACTCACCCCGATGCATTTGCACACGTCCAACATGATGTTCCCCTGTGGTTCAGCTTTGTAGTACATTCCACTCCCAACAATAAACACCACTGTGACGGACAGCACATGTAAAACAGTGGTATCAGTATGTGTAACAAAAGCCCGCATGTATGTAGAATTGCAGTCTACATGGTAAGTTCAAACATACCAAGTGCGACCATCATGAGTGCTGCAGGGACACCGAAGGCCAGAGAATAACACTTCTGCTGACTGTAGATGCCACATTCCTGAGCTGCAGATGGAGACATTTTACTGTTATGAATGATTATCACTTATACACTTGTGTTTATGGCACTGTTTGTGTCCGACTCATATCTACCTCGGAGGATTGGAGTGATAATGGTTGACAGGAGACTCCCGCCATTAATGCACAGGTAGAACACAGAGAAGAAGGTTCTCCTTTGCCTGTCCTGCACATAGACATATATCCGTGTGCCATGTGTAATATTGCAAACATATTTTCAATGTCATGATCAACATTAATCCTTAACCCTTTAACACAGAACATATCGCAGTTGACAGGTTCGTGCAAGCGCGCTTTGCATTACCGTAATTATGCGACGGTTTGTGCTATCGAAAAAATTCCAGCAGTTTCTGAAAGCTGTGAAGTTGCACGCCAAATTATTTATAGTAGTAATTTTACTCGCGCTGTTGCACGAAGCCGGCGAATCAGCAGAGAGGAGAGAGTTGGAAAAATGCCTGTACATAGTTTCCATTCTTTGGCCTGTTCTTTGGACAAACTCAAACACATGCTATTTTAAATATGTGTTATAATGTTCAAATTTCAAATTTAACGTTTTCTAGTAAATTGTAAATATGGGTAAAAAATGTCCTGCACTTCCTTGCAGGACATTTTCTGGCCCTTTTAGGGTTAAAATGAGCAAAGGCTTATGTGTTAAAGGGTTGAAGGAGAGGCAAAAAATGAAGTACTTATCTAACCTGGTGTTCATGAAACTGGTCTCCACCAAAGGCAGCCACACACGGTTTGATACCTCCGGTGCCGAGAGCGATGAGGAAGAGGCCCACCATAGACATGGCACTGAATAAAGGTAAAGAACAAGTGCATAAGCACGGAGCCTGCAATTCCAAATGCATGCCATGTCATGCAGTAGCAGCGATGCTCACACATGGAAGACCATGTTGTTTGGTGTCCCATCCCTGTCTGAATCAGTGATGTCGTGGACTGCACTGATGGCCATCGCAACCTGGCCAATTGCGTAGACAATGGACAGGTATATGATAGTTCTGAGGGAGAGACAGGGAGAAGTGCATCAATAAACAAATGCATTTTGAGCCATAAAGCTGCAAACTTAAAAAAACCCAAAAAACTAAAACTAGGGAACAAATATCAATTTTATATGTCTATTGAATGTAGAAGTTAAGCTCTGCTGACCTAGGACATTAGAGACAATAATTATACTCAATTCTACAACCTGTGACTTCGATACACAGGTGAAGGTGGCTGATTTTTATTAATAGAAATCATTTGTATGTATGAATGGCAGCAGCTCTGCGACCCTCATGTGTAGATAAAGCGGTAGACATTGGATGGTTGCAAAAATCCTGTTCCTTCTCTTGTTGAAGCATTGTGTGTACTGTACTGTCCTTTATCTTTAGAATAAACCTACTGGTGTAAAAAAGACTGAATGAACCTAAACCTAGAATATCAGCTGCAAAGAGCATCATCATCATCACAACCTGACATCAGACGTCTCGCCAAAGAGAAGCAGTTCCAGACCTCACTTTAAAAAGTTTAGTGAGATATACGTTTAATAATTTAGTACGGCTCTCAAAGGACATTATAAAATATGAAATGGTTCCCCACTCCTGCTCGAAAGCAAATTGTATATAAATCACACATTTATTTTATGCACGTGTCAACAGAACATCGAGGCAATCACTCACTTGAACTTGCCCAGCCAGGAATCAGCAACAATGGCCCCGAGGATAGGGGTGAGGTAGCAGAGAGCCACAAAGGTGTGGTAGATGGAAGTGGCCAAGTCATCATCCCAGAGCAAGAAGTATTTGAAGTACAGCACGAGCACAGCTGTGGACGAGCAGGAAAGTGCATATAATGTGAGACTTTAATCATGTGTCCATGCTATATTATTATTATTTTTTTAATCATATTTTATCTTTACGATTGATTCTTTTAATCTGCCCTTGATGTTATCTGTTGTTGTTCATCTGTGTATTATGTCTGAATATCTCAGTGTGTGCATCTTCCTGGCTGCAAACCTATTTTCCCTGCTTTGGGACAATAAAGACACTTTATTATTAAGACTTAAACTTAATCAATCTCAGACGCACAGTGTTGGAACTGTAATTATCAACAAACCTTTCGTTTTTTAATTAAACTGCTTTGAGAAGTGGATTTAACTATGGCTATCTTGGAGGATAAAGTATATCTAAATAAATATATACATTTGAACATGATATTCTGAGAGAAATGTTGTATCAGATAAAGAAGGTGTCATATAATGCCAACCTTTTGGGTGTGACTATTTCCTCTATGATACGTGTTTTCCTTAACAGTGGCCTGAACCTTATCCCTAATAATTGCCTCTTATCTCTTCTCACTTGCTAGCCTTGACATGTACTGTTTCCTGTTTGTCGTTGCCATCTAACATTAACATTCTCTAATCTGGCATTCCTCTCTGCAGGACGTCACTTGGGTACAACGCCGAGAAAAACAGTCGGAGATGTCAAATATTCTCACCTCGCATTCCATAGTACGAGAACCGCTCACAGAACTCATTCACAACGATAAAGAAGATGCTGAGCGGGTAGCCACACACCTCTTTGCTCTGGGGGATAAATGAAACACAAGCATGGTGATGAAGTATTTAGCTCATTGACTGAAGTACCACACTATTATCTATTACTAACCATTTCAGAATAATGTATCCTTTCTTATTCATACTTGATATTTAATGCTGGACGTGTGTGCATGAAACTTTGATGCCGCAGTTATACGTAATAAGGTGGAATATAAATTATAATCATTGAATTACTCATTTTAACCTGTGATGTTGAATCATACATCGTATTATGATATATACATATACATGACATATATATATCATCATATTTGTCTTTTTAATCTGGATGTACAAAGTAACTTGGGACTTATCAGTGTGTTCAGTATGTTTTAAAGCATAAAATGGAAATCTGAAGCCCCCAAACATATGATACATTGCAGTCAGTGGTTAAAAGATTTCACACAAAGGAAAAAAAGTAACATTCATGCTGAGACTGCAAAAAGATCAGTTCAAAGAGCAATGGCAACCTCTGGGGAAGAGATGGAACGAAGCAGGTTGTACATAGTTATGTCGCTTTTTAATGAGGTGGGGGGCACCTGTAGTCACTATATATAATATATATATGATTTGTAAGTACCAAACAAATACAAAGCTGAGGGGAAAAAAGGAAATCTAAACAAATAATATACTTAGACCTGCCTTCAAACTAAAAGTACCTTAGTGTTATTTTATTAGATTTATCATATGCATTTCTGGTGTAGTCTGGGGAACTTATATGTAGATTTATGTACAAAAAAATCCACAATATTTTATATATTTATTGTTTTGTCAATTTGAAATATTACTCAGAAAAATATGAGTTGGCTGTTAAAATAAATGCAATAAAAATAAAAAGTAAAACATCAAAATTAAATGTAGATTCTAACAGTAACATACAATATAGTAGTTTCAGTTCTAGTTCACACATTTAGAAGCTGGCTGCTTTATTTCATTCCAAAACAGTTCAGTACTTTACCGTTCCTCTCTTCTCCTGCCCCCTCTTGGGATCCTTCTCGTCTGCACACAAGATGGAACTTTAAGTTTAAATAGCCATCCATTTCTCACAAAGAGACAAATACACAGATAGTTTTTCTTGTTTTACATCCACAACCACAGCGGCATTTAAAACTAGTTGTGTTTGTTCTGACTTACTACTTCAGGGTCTTTACGATCAGGATTTACTTTGAATGGAGACTGAAAATGAATCGCACAAGAACTCACTTGTCATGATGTCGTAGTGGGGCTGCTGCCTGCTTTGTGCTGCAGTGGGATATTCCTTTGAGATTCCTTCAGGGAGCAGTTGATAATTTATCCTCCACTGTTCACCAGTGTCAGTGGGAGGGTTTCATGTATTGCTTCTTATTAGCCCGTGTTCTGTCTTTCACCTTGCTGACGGTGTTGCTTTTATGATGGGTGGGAACATGAGATATACGAGATAGGAGCATTCGTTCTCACAGTCTCACGGCAAAATCATAGCAAATGCACTGGACACGAGAGCAGACTTTAATTAAGTGGTCAATTTAGTAAGGAGCCATGAGACAGGTGCAGAGAAACGAGTGCATTTTTATTTAAAAGCATATGGGAACATTTTGTTTACAGCAGAACAGTAAATTTGTGTTAAATAAAATAAAGAAACCATTGCTGCCCAAATATAAAACAAATCCTTAAACATCTGAACACTAAAATGGTAAAAGCTTCATATTACTCCCACAGTAGGTGTAGATTTTGGTTCCGCACCTTATCGCTTTGGCAAAAAGGTGAATTTCTTTCTTTCTTTCTTTCTTTTCTTTTTTAACAGTGTATTAGCCCCACACAGCAAGATACTTTGCAAATATTGCACACAATCCTTTTTATATACATTAATAAACAACTTGAACTTGAATATACTTTCCGTATGCAATGGCTTTAAATATTTAAAAACTCTTTCGCTCTAAGACAATGAAGTGATTTAAGGGTTGAATGCTGTCATGGGAGGCCCTCTTTCAAATTTGCATTTCTATAGAAATTGAACTTCATTTACAGAGGAATGAGTGCCAATGTAAGCAGCATATACTGTTCATCAGGACGTCAATACAGTGGCTTATAAAAGTGGAATACTGTACATAAAAAAAACACATTGTGTAACATTATCAAAATAAACAAAACTTGTTTAAAACTTGAGAGCGCCTCTGTGTATTGTAATAACATGCACGCTGAAGATCTCGACAAGAATGTGTGTGTAAAAAAAAAAAAGAAGACCTGCACGGTCTTTTCCAGAAAAGACAGGTTTAGTTCTGTCCATGAAACCATGTCCCCATCGGGTTGCGACTTCACCTCAGTGCTCCTACAGGAAAATGTAATTTGGCCACACCCACCACAGTTACTGTGCCTACTTTGAACGTGAACAGTCCAGTGCCTTGGTCATTTCAGTGAGAAGAGTCAGAGGTACTTTAGATCTGTCTGTACTTGCGTCACGTCTCCCTTTGAGCTGACAGACGGACGATTTTGGTTTGGAGGTGACAATAACATAAAAACAGGCGTGCCTGGTTAGCGAGGATACGGAGCACTGAGGTCGTGGTTGTCCCAGGTTCCGCATCACACCACGGAGGAAGAGCTAGGGATGCCCTGGATGGTGGCACTGGTCGGTGTGCCACTGATAGCGTTGAAGATGTGGAGCGAGTCTGGAAGAGCGCTCTTCATACCATCTTCCACAGGACTGATCTGAAAGGAAGGAACGAGAGATGAGCAAATGTCATTTCGTCATTCGAGCGACACCACGCTTATCTTAAAGGATAAATGAGAAGCTCCACCTATGAGTGCCCGCGTAAATTAAGATGCGACATAAATGCTTTAGTTTAATGATGTAATATAACTGTACTGTATGGACATGCACACACACATTACTGTAAACACATGCAAAAACATACATCAGTGCAAAGAGATAAGTCTAGATGTAAATGTTGGTTTAGCCAGTTGGGTTAGGAGTGTTCATGGTAAAGGACTGGTGGATTTTATTTATTCATGTTCTTAATTCCAACTTTATTATTATGATCATTATAATAATCATAATAATAGTTATTATTAGTATTGCTTTCCAGAAGGACAGGCAACATTAAACTGATTCAATTTTATTGCAGCCATGTCGAGATAAGGCCCGTCTATGGTTTGATCAGATAACTTGACTACATTTTTAGTTAAGAGAGGGACTTTAGATTCTGCCCGACAACAATATGATCAATTTTGATTTTAATGTTCAAGTAAAGCCTTGTCTTAATATTCCAATAAATTAAGATAGTGATGTTTCTGTTTCCAGCAGTTACAAAACAGGTCGTTTTGAGATATTTGGAGATGTGAAGGTGCAGTTTCATAGTGGGTCAATTATTAATTCAAATCATGGGTCCGTCTGAATTTAACAGCCAAATGCACATCAGATTATCAGATGATATCTGAGATATCAGATCCCCCCGAGTCTGGCTGGACCAACAATTACTACTCAGGATTTGTTGAATTGTGGTGCTGCTTGCATTACCATCCAATCTGCTCATGTTGGCACAAGAGAAAAACAGAGAACGCCGTTATCAAGGAGAATGCTATCAGTCACATTATCAAGCATTTTATGACACTCTGATTACAGCTGTACCATGAGTTATACCGAGAATTATTACACCAATGTTTTTGCTTAAGTGAAAGAGCAATGACACACTTACTTGCTCATGCATGATGATGGACAGCTCTCTGACCACGTCTCTGTAATTGGCTTTCATCTCATCATGATATTCCTGCTGGTCCTCTTTGATTAACCGCTCATTAATGCCTAAGCCGTGGCCACACGCCTCCACAAAATGCCTGCTCAAGAATTCACGTGAAAGGGGATTAACGTCAAAGCATCAAAACATGACCAGGCTTTGCCCACACACACACACACACACGTAAAACCTCTCTCAGCTCACCTGAAGACCTCTTTCAACTGTTTGACCTTGTTATCAGGATACTTCTTGGCACTGGAGTCATCCAGAAAAGCTCGGGCATATGCAAGCGGTCCTGCATTTACCTGAGGGAGGATGTAGAAGCCATTTTTTATTTTTTTTTTTATTTCTCATGAGCATTTTATAAAAGGTACGTCTTGTGTATATAAACAAAATAATGGAAGCAAAGCAAGCACCTGCACGCTGATGCTGCCCTGCAGTTTGAGTTGCAGGCGGATCATGTCCACCTCACTGGAGGAACAGAGCTGTTTGATCTCGGCCACCTTCTTGCTCATCTCATCGATGGCCACCTCGATTGGGCTCAGATCAGTGTGGTGCTGATACATCACTGCAATGCGCTTCTTCACATATGGGAAACAATGTGTGGCTGTAGGACAGAAACACAAGGACAAGAGGGATTGAACTCCATACATTAATGTTTTCTTTCAGCATTTGCTTTTGTCGACTTTACGACTCATGATCCACTTGTGTGTGTTTTTGTGTGTGTGTACTGAACATCCTTTGGAGGCTCTTCGATAGTAAAGATAAGCTCAAACCTTTGGATCTTTCTGTAAAACAATAAAATTATACTGATGGGATTAGGAAAGGCTCTTGTCAAACAGCTGACCTGCTCAGAATCTAATCAAGATCTTCCACACATGCACAGAAACTGCATGTGCAATAACTGATACACATGTGACAACATTCCACGTATATTTGAAGCTGTTCTGCTCTTTTACGAGGAGAATCTAAGAAATATTATATATACTTTCCAGATCATTGTGGTAACTTGTTTTCTTTTTTACTTCTTAAATTTTATTACATAGTTCCATCTAACAATTAAAACAGCCGCATAAAGTCAGAGATTCTGGAAGACTTTGTTGAAGTGTGAAAGAAAATTTGAGTTTGAAAAGATGTGCACACCGTTGTGGTGACAAATGATTTCTTTGCAAGTGAATAATTTCATGGCATTGCAATTCTAAATTTGGGTTTTTACTCGTTCTGTGTGCCATGGCCCCACATACTGCATAAAGTGATACCTACTGGTTAGTATTGTCCTGCGTTTGCACTGCTCCTCCACACCGCCTTGCTTTTTGCCTGATATGGTAAACGGCATCTCAAACACAAAGCGACGAATATTGTGGCTCTTTTCAAAGTCCGTTTTCCTGTCCACCAGCTCCTTCTCCTCCAGGTACGGAGTCACGTGAGTCACTTGGATGTATGCGTACTTGGAGTCCAAGTCTTTGGGATTAATCTGCAACAAGTGCATGTGATTAGAATCCATGCTGGGCTGTTGGAAATCTTAACGAGGAATATCAACCACTTCTCACCCTTCCAGAGTCCTGGATCATCTTCACATTCTCCTGTCCAAACTTTTCAGAGTACAGCTTAAGGAGCCGCTGAGATACTTCAGATAGGGGGGTGAACTTGGGTTCTTTGTAGATGTACTCTTTACCGTCCTCGTCCTCAAAAAAGCCCTGAAAAAGCAAGACGACATAAACTGAAGTGGAATAATATAAAAAAAAAAAGGTTTGTTTATCTAATAATAACAAACAAAGTAGAGCCACATCAAACAAAAATGGGTTATGAATGGGAGTCATTTTGTCAGTTTAGTTTAGGTCTGGTCTGAAAGGTTTGATGACAGACTCTACATTCACACAACCTTTTATCTAAATGCCCCAGTATAGCGGTAAAAAAACTTTATTACAAACATCAACGAGTGTCTGTTCAGTGATGTGAGGCAGAATGAAGGAAAGAGGCGGGGGCATGTATTTCACGGTGGGAACAATTTAGCTTTAGCAGTTTAGCAGTTTTCCAGGTAAATGGCAAAAAGGTGCCATGAACAGATGAGTGAAGCCATGCATTGACCTACTGTAAGTGAGAATTTAAACCTGCTAGTGCGTTTCCTACTATTGTTAGGACAACACTGATGCTTGAGTAGAGCAGTTAAAAAAAGAGGACACGACAAGCAACACAAGTGAAATAGTAAAGGAGCACAACAGCAACACAAAGCCTAAAACATCACTGTAGTCCAGCTGCAATGGTGGCTTTCACACAGATTTACCTCAGGCTCTGACTCAGTAAACTGGTATTGCTACAGGGTGTGGACAACAGAGAATAAAATAACTGTTATTTCAAGAGCGCTAACTAAGCACATATAACACTCACATATTTAGGCTGGGCAATATATTCCTATTATATCAATACTGTCATAGATGTTAGTTCATCATATCATAATAAGGTATCGGTGATGTCTCTTCCTAGTTTTAAAGGCTGTTGCAACAAGAACATTGTGGCACTTTGTCAAAGACTGAATTTACAGCCAATTTCAGTGTTTATTACACATGTAAACATCATTTTTAAAGTATTAAAAGGAACATAAATACATCACATATCACCATGAATTATATAAGTATGTAATACTGATCATTAACAGCTAGAATATAGAAATGACTGTATTTTTAGGGTTGATATGTTCCTTTTATTGAAGAGTATATTACAGTTTGATATAATATCGTTATTCTGTGAGAAGCAAACACATTTGAAAAGGAAACTTTTCATGAGCTCAGAGAAACCAACAACAGATATAAAAATATATGAGATACATCTCATATATGGACATAGCCTAAAATATATGGAGATGTTCTGCATAAGCCAAATCGCCCAGCCCTAAGTCATGATAATGTTGCTACACAACCAATGAGACATGTCAGTACATAAATGGATTTCTAAAACGAGGTAACCACCACACCCATAAAGTATTTAAAAAAAATCAATTTTAACATATAAAACAGACACAGGTCAGTTCTGAATGCTTATACACTTGGAGTTGAAATAGAAAAGCTGTGAGCAACACTGAAATGAGTGCAGATGTGGACAGGCGCCATGCAACGCAGTCCCAAACACAGAAAGCCGCAGTTTTGACTGATTGTTTCTGTAACTTAAAGCTGCAAACTATGATTGAGAAGCCGAGTGCAACAGATGACAGCAGAACCAACAACACACACACAGACTCAGGCTATTTGAGAAAAGCAAACAAGATCTGCCGCACAACTTACCGCTGCCTTCACAGAGGATAAAAAGAAGAGCGGGGTATCAGAGTGGATTCTAAAACACCACTGCAATGTGATCATGCTCTTAAAATTAAAAACAGCCCCAGTGTGAAACATGAATTACTTTGCCATATTAGCAACAAATGAATGTGGTTTTTTTGTGTGAAATCAGGTTTAATATAAGCAATTTCCCATGCGTAAATCATAACATCTAAAAAGTAATATTTAGTTTACAAATCACTTTAAGTCACCAGTTGGTCACCAGTTGTTACTCACCTGGCCAAAGAATGCCACTCTGAAGTAGGTGCCCAGCAGCCTCTTGCCTGAGTGCATGACCTCTGTTACTTTGCTGTATGCACGATGCAGTGTGTCATATAGGTGGGCCAGTTTCTGTGTGCAAAAAAAATAATATGAGTATTAGTTTCTGTAAATGCTTATGGTCAAGACCTGGTCCAAATAAAACTCTTGAGTTTATACCTCAAAGTCCCTGCGCTTCTCATAAATGGGAATTATGAGCTTGTAGATGTCAGAGATCAGCTCATAACGCTCTGCCTTCCACAGTCCGTTAGCACACTCCTCCAAAAGCTCCATGAGGACATCCTGAAGGAACAAGAGCGGGAATGGATGGATGAAAACAATGTCCAAATGACCAAATGTGATGTTTTTGGGATGTCATTTGACTTATGGTTATTGTGGCATTCGTAGCAAGATAGATGAAGTACTTCATTGAAATGGACGTCTTGCATGCCAACATCCTCCATCATTGCTGCTTCTTCATCAATGTTTGGAGTCACGACACGGAAAGCTGAGCAGCCTTGCTTGAACATTCCTGCACAAAGTATGAAAGAAGACAATAATTACTGTAGATACTTGGATACCTTGATTGAATGGATGGATGGATTAACTTAATTGATCCCAAAAAACTGGGAAATAAACATGGAAAGAATGGAATTCTTGAATAATAAAGATGCAGCAATATAATTCTGAATGTTTTACAGACACATGTGTTACTGCTGCTGCTGTGAGGAAAGCAAGAGGAGTAAATTATTAACGCACCTTTTCTCCGCAGGTATTCTGCCACAAGTGCTGCAACGTGCACGTAGCACATGGCCGCCTGCAAACAACAAGAACATTTATGGTCAGCTAAGAGCACTTAGGTTGACAGTACTAATGAAGTTTAATAATAGGATCAACCGGGCCATCGGCGCATAATGAACTGGAGCTAAATCGAAGCAGCATCTCTCATCTCAGACCTCAGAAAAGTCTCCGTTCTTCACGTGGATTCGGGCCATGCTGTCCAGCCAGGTCTTGCGCAGCTCAGGTGTGCTGGCGTAAGATTTGGCCAGGCTGTACTGCAGGTCCACCAGCATCTCTGGGTCTCGCTCGTGCTCCTTCATCTGAGCCGTGGCCATCAAAACTGTCCTGATGCGCTTGGTCAGGTCCTTCACGTCCGATGGGAATGCTGTGTTCTGTGGTGGAGCACGCAGAAGTAGAAGCAGCTGGTTAGGGTATTGCTAATTTGAGGAGAAACTATCATTTGAAACTCTTTATTTAACAACATTTGAAGGAATAATTAGGAAGATAAATGAGTCGCTGACCTTAATGGTTTTGTCACTGTTGGCACAGTTGTTGATGATTGACAGAGACTGTTGGAAGCGTGTGCTTCCGATACCAATGACATCAGCAATCAGTTGACTGACAGCAATCACCACCTCGAGAAAAGTAAAGAAAAAATATTGCTCTGTTGACTTTCACTTTCTTGCTGTTATGAAAAACAAAGAACTCAAACCAAACATCCAACAAACCAAATCAACCAACCTTTTTAGCTGATAAAGTAAAACCTAATTTGCAAAAACTAAAGTTGTATACTAAGTATATTTTACGACATTCACCTATAAAGTAAATCCATGTATAATTCATTATGATCAATTATAAATGAAAATGTTTCTGTTTCTAAACAGTTAAACGGGGACCAGAGAGTTTTTTTTCAGGATCCCAGTTAAAAAACATGATAGTATCATGATTTCTATTCTGACAATCATACCTGTAAGTGTGTCCGGACAAAGGATTTGCGACCTGTGTAGTCAAAGTTGCTCTTCATGAGGAAATACAGCAGATGGGCTGCATCGCTGCGAATGGAGCTCAGCTTGGAATTACAACACTTCAAGATCTCGTAGCAGAACGCGGCACACATGTCGGCGCGGCCTTCGAAGAATGTGCAGGGAAACTAGAGGGCGAATAATACAAAATAATACAAATACAGGACAGGTCAATAGCTACCATGAAGAGGGACAGGGACTCTGGGCTGCCCTGATAAGCAGAGAAATGTTCAACAAAGACACCAAAGGACTTTCAAACCTTGTAGATGAAGGTGCGCAGTGAAGTGAAGACCTGCTTGAGGGCCGTTTCTGACTGATTGATTCGCAGAAAGCAGAGGTGAACGTCAAACACCTTCTTCATGAGTGGACTGTGGCCGTGGTCGGCGCACAGCTGCGTCTGTGGAGACACGGAGCATCGTCATTATTATTAAAAACTCAAAAATTTGAAATTGGCAAAAGGGATCAACGTAAGTCTGATAAAATGTAAAACCAGTTCTGAGATTCACATTAGACAACTTGCACACTGTGAGTTAAATCATGACAAGATACCTTGAAACCCATGATGAAGATACTGAGGGTGTCCAGCACAGTCAGGCAGACCTCAGTGGCAATGTTGGCTTCCAGCAACGACTGATTTAACACGTCTGCATCCGAGTGACTGTAAGCTATAAAGACATTACACAATTCTGTAAATCATATCTTATATTACTCATATGGCTCTAAGAATATGAGACCTTAGTGTTATAGGCAAAGCTGTTGGTAAAAGGATGAAAAAATTCATTCCGTTGAAATGATGCGGCTTCATTCCAAACCAAAACAAAAATGATTTAGTCGCAGATTGTATTTTTTTTTTTTTTTTTGGAAGCATTTTTACCAAAACATATTTTTGGAATGAAACCATTATCATTTCCCATCTACTTTCTCGAAATGTAAGATGAAGTTCAGAGCAGATGAGCTGGGCAGAGCGATGAGAAGAATTTACAAGCTGATGTTCAGTTAAAACAGTCAGTCATGCTCTTTTAATTCAACCAATTGAACAGAGCCAGTAACAGAGCACAGACTGCCTGCCAACCTGATACTGCACGTTCTTACCATGCTCTACAGATATTCCAAGAATACTTGAAATCTTTCTTACACTGAAAACACAGAGACACTTCATTACATGACACCATTTAACAGACTGGTCACACAGTTTAAACTCAACTATGCTCAATGCCGGCCACTATTTATTCATTTTATGTCTGTCGGGTGCAGCTCCTGCTTCAAGAGTACATGGGTTTAAGCAGAGTAAGAGGATGATGCTGCTCATGATGATGATGATGAAAAGCATGAGGAGTACATAGGGTGGATTATTTTGGGGGAGGAACTGGACTCCTCTGGTGGAGGATGTTTGATGATGAGTACGGTATGGGGCACTTACTGTGGTTAAAAGTGTATGAGTTATCCAGGCTGCTGAGCTGCTGTAAGCGGGCATGCATCATTCCTGCCCTGTTACGGGACACAGGCAGAGTCTGTGACTTCCGCTCATGAGCTACGGGTCCTGCCCCATCCTGGCTCCTGATGAGGAAACAGGACAATGTAAGATGAACAGCTGGGGACCAGCTCTTAGCACGTTCACCCAAATTTCAGACTGGAGTGGTGTTAAAGTCACCACACACACAAATTGTGAAATTTCAATGTGCCACAGCAAAGAAATGTACAACTCACAACGTGACACAGGAAAATTTTTTGGGTAACTTTATGCATGTACGGCAACACCTACTGTATGTAGCAAGGTAAAGTACAGTACATTGCAAGTGTGGCATGCAGTTTAGTAAAACAATGATCAAAGTGGGACAGCAGCATTGAAGCAGATTTATAGAGCAAACCATGCATTTTACAGTGAGAGAGGTTTCATGTGCATTTAAGGAGTGAGTCGTTGTGTCACAGCACTGCAACTGTTACAGAGAGAAGACGATCATGCAGTTGGTTTATAAAGGTCAGTTCCACCTTTTGGCTTACCCAAGCAGGAGGGGGCAGGAGCCAGGGTTTATGTAGTTATGTTAAACTTGCCAGCATTTACGTGAATAAAGATAGAAAGAGCGGTGACAGGTTAGAGTGAGTGAACACCTCAAGACTCGGTGTGGGAGCCAAGGCTACAGCTCCCTGACAGTAGAGAGGAGACACTTTGTGTGTTTGAATTCAATTCAACTACTGAACATAAGATTCGACAATCACACATATTCGATAATGAAAAGGTTTTAAACAAGAGGATCAACAAAAGTCAACGTGTAGACGTTTCCTGTAATGTACTGGATATTATTTGAATTTGAAGTTGAATATGCAACAAAAACTATTGTCTTTATGCAACATTCATTTCCAAACAACCAAGGGGATATAATTATTATTATTATTTGGGGAAAGAACACAATGTGTAGTAACCGGGAGTTGAAAATTAGTAATACAAATGTAGACATTGGTCAAGGCTGAAAATAGTTTATTAAAAATAACTACAAATAATAAATAAAACCAGCCTGAATATTTCGATAAATTGTTGAAATATTTACAAAAAAAATGTAACGTGACAAACTATTAAAATAATGTTGGCCAAAGGTAATGAATAAATTGTTTAAAATATCTAGCGGCTCCAATTTGTGATAGAATTACAAATGCAAAAATTACCAAACTGTTCTAAACACAGTTGATTTGTATTTGATTAATGCTTTATCAAAAGCTCAACCAAAAAGCTTTAAAATAGTGGTATCCGTGCAGCTTATTTAAACACGGACACCAGCATTACCTTGCGATATATCTCTTCCCCATGTATCTGAACTGATGGAGGCACACTCTAAAGGGAAAGAGCAAGGGAAACATCAGTCACTGTACATTTTACAACATTATTTACATTGATTTTCACGATACTAATATCAGACGTCTTACTCGACTAGAGTGAAGAAGTCCATTAGATCGGACGATGAAGCCTTATTCCAGTATGTGAACAGAGCATCTGGAAGAGGCAGTGATTGACAATGTAAGATCCATTTGTTTTCTGGGGTTGTAGAAATGTTGAGTCAGCACAAAGATGTGTAAAAAAAAAAAGAAAGAAAGAAAAAAAACATGTGACCTTACCCTCAGACATGCTTTTAAGCACATGTAGGAAGCACATGAGGAGGCTTTTGATCTCTGCCTGGTCCAGTTTATCACATCGCAGCAGTGTACTGCCCAGAGTCGCAGCAGGCTGGTGCTAAAGCGGCAAAGAAGTACACGCACACACATAGAAGGAATATAAATATAATGCTGTTAGGGCTTGAACTATCTACTGTGGGATTACAGCACTGTGCAAACATCTTAGGCCACAATTAGAGTTGTTTTAACAACGCTACAGTACAATGACCATTCAGTATAATTCATTCAATCACTTCATTGGAACACATTCAGCAAAATAACGTATGCAATTTTAAAATAAATAAATAAAAGTAATAAGTACTTAGTGGGCTCTACCCTTACAATTGAGTAGAACCCTAATTATTAGTTAATGGTTAAAACCTGCTTTTGTCCTGCTGTTTCATGTCAAAACAAATCTGCTGTCAAAAAGGACCATGACACGCTTGAGCATTAAACACACATGTGGTATGTGTTAAAGTCAATGACAGCTTGCTAATGTATAAGACCAATGATCACAGCATGTGACAGTAAGCAGGTGGTGTCCTGAGACTTTTGCACAATACTGCATCTGGATAAAAAAAGAATACTTGGCACAACAATTATAACAACTTTTAACAATAGCGCTGTGTAGTTTGTGGTCACTCTATGCTACATTAAAACACAAAGATAAACAAAATGTTCTCCTGATTGACAGTTCAGAGTGATGATGTCACAATTTTGTATGCGTTGACCTGAGATTACAGTCGTACAGCTACACTTAGAGGAGTCGCTCACCAAGACAGCTGGTGGAAAAATGATCACAGAGAATAGAGCAACAGCTCCACAACTGGCAAAGGGTTGGCAATGTCGCAAGCATGATCCTTTTCCAGCACTTGGTCTAGACCTTAAATGTAGCTGGGGATTACGTCATGGAAAGCATGAGGCTATGGTTTTTCTATTTAAAGGGTGTTTTGCATGGAGAAGAGATTTCAGGCTGAAGTTAGTTTTCCTGTAAAGTTGAACAGAAATTGTGAAACTGTTTATATTACCTTTCATTAGTGTTTTCTCAGTGTTTCAGGTCAACCAGACAGACTACTGTAGTTTATAATTACTGTAAATCACTCCTGAATGTCCTCCATTGCCTCATTTTGTTGATACAGGTTACCACACAATTCCAATAAGGAATTCTTCTCAGATTTAGTTTGAGGCAGTTTATCTGTGAAAGCGAGGAGGACACACGAGAAGCTCAAACGTGAGAAATCCCTTACTAAGCATGCATGCTTCTAAAAAAAAAAAGGAAAATGACCATAGACAAAGCCCTGTGAAGCTCTGTGGCACAACAGGTCTGCATTTATGGCACCAAACAGACCAAAGCCTGATAATCAACTGGCAAAGAAAGGGCTTAGTGTTGAGGAGATAAGGACACTCTCAAACACACGTTCACACTCCCGAATGGGACACTCCGAGGAGTCAAGATGACTATGTGAAGGAAGGAGGTGTTTTGTACTTGAGGTGAAATGCTGGGCTGCATGGCGCTCTCAGACACACAGGGGTCAGAGAGCAGCGAGAAGTCCATGGTGGCACGCTTTGTTCGCACAAACTCCTCAGTGTCCATAAAGAAGTGGAGGACATTGACAGAGTGTCTCCGTATGAACTTCTCCTTCTCCCCCAACCAGCCGCACGGATAAAGTGATGGGAGTTAGTGGTACAAGTTAACAAGGAGCAACTGTGCACATTAGTCATAACAAAAACAAAGGTGTGATATGCCTAAGGCACTGCATGTCACAGAAAGTCACATTTTATGCAAACATGAGAAAACATTTCAAGAAAACAATATGAAATTGTTTTGCAGACACCCTGCAGCACTTTCTGAGCTGTACCTTGTCCAGGGAATTGCCCTTGTCCATGTGCCTCTCTGACAGGCTGTTGCCGGAGTCAGTGCTGATGAGTGAGCCGCGAGAGTCTGCGTGGCGCACAAAGTTAATGTTGGGGGTGGATGATGTGTGCGGTGAAGCTATTGAGAAGACAGAAAAATTAATTAATTTATAATAATATATAGACAAAACAAAACAAACATTTGCAGCCCAATATTTACACACACCGGTGCCTGAGATGGCGCCAAAGACATCTTTGTGCAAACTGGTGTCCAGAAAGGTGCTGGACCTGGGAGGTGTCATCAAAGGGTTGGAAAGGAGGGAATCTTCTCTTCCATTCTGAGCAGAAAACACAATAACACACATAAAGCACTGTATGCTCCAAAAACAGATGAAGTTCAACGCGTATGATAAACTTAGCCACTAAGTCACAAAGTGCAATCTTAGCTTGGTCAAAAGAATCATCATATTTGTAGCATACAAAGCAGACAAATACTGAATAATATAAGATGTGATTAATGAGTACTTTTATTTAAGTAAGTTTAATATGATGTAATAGTCTATACTTTTATTGTCCTTTAGTAATTATGATGTAAAGCATTTTGGTGCCAAGGAAATAACTTTATTATTTTTTATTACCTACGGGTATAAAAATGTCAACGTTTATCGTTCACAATGTTAATTGTGTCTTGGCCAATGTGTGAAAACAAACAATTTAAAAAAAAAAAAAACAACAAATCACAATTAATTAGCCTATAATTTAATAAGACGAGGCAGTAATTATTCCCTCTCTTTGGACTGTTTTCCCTTTCTATGTGTCTCTATGTTTATATACTTGTCAAAGGTGTGGATATGAGATATGTAACATGTAAGCCATGTGAGGCTTAAATATCTATGCAATAAAACTGAAGACATGTGTTTGGTTAGTAGTCATAAGATAGCCACTAGGGGGCTCCCTTACATTGTTGGAGTGGTTGATAGTGAACGGGGAAACCTCCTTCACATTCAACCTGTTGACATTCTCTTGGAGCAGGCCGAACAAGGGCAAGTAGAGTGTGGCCAACCTGGCCTGCTGGCTCTGGAAAACAAATCACCCACTCAGCAGAATATCTCAAGATCAGACAAAGACAAACACATCTGATACCGAAGAGACGAGACAGAGGTAACGAAGGCAGTGTTTACCTTGGAGGTGTAGCGATCGTCAAACGTGTGCTTGATCATCAGGTTCTTCAGCACCTGGATGGATATCTGACGAATCTCCCTGAACTCCTGCAGAGCTGCAGTGACCTCCCTGAGCAGCAGCCCAACCAGGAAGTGGTTTTTACAGAAGTCATCCGTCAGCGAGTAATCCAGCTGAAGGTCTGAGGGGGAGGAAGAGGATGATGAAGAGATTAGGACTGGCACAAAGAAAACTAAGTGAAGGAGAAGAAAGGAGAAGAGGTCACAGACAGCACTGAACAATTAGAGAATTTCCATTATAAAGCATATAGAGCAATGTGACCAGTGTTGTGTGACCAGAGAACAATTCACTTTGAATAATTTGGCAAAATATTATCTTTGTTTTATTATTTTACTACTATATGAGGGGAAAAACACCCCCAGATATATAGACAATCTTCTGATTTTCATGTTTAACAGATTAAAGTTGTGTCACTGAGCTGTGGCTCTACATCAACAGTGATCATTGTGGAAAAAGGCAACCAGGATTAAAGCTTGTGATTTAACAGCAGCAGCAGCTGTTCACCAATGATTTCCAATGTTTAAATCCAGTGAAGCAATCATCCACCCACGCACGCACACACGCACAACATATAAAGACAGAGTTAGAGCCACTCTTCGGTCTAATTTAAAAAAAACCAACAACCTTCATTTTCAACACTCTCACACACAAAAAAAATCTTTTTTCAAAGTCAAAGACAAGTAACAGATCACACCTGCACAAAGTACCACTCTTATCTTTTATTTACTGAATGACACCAAATTATACGAAGGAAAAATAGTAGGATATACTAGTATATACTGTATATTCATTCCCCATCAGCCACTTTGAAGTACAGATGGAAGACAAGTAATTGCATTCTGATTTAAGAGTGATTCTACAACTTTTTGTTCACGGCTGAAAGGTTAGACTTAAGTCTGTTCTCCTTGGAGGAAACACACAAGCAGCACACCTTGCACCTACCTACTGGATCATCATCATCATACGACTCCACCATATCATGTGGAGATAATAAAGCTAATTGAGGAATACAGCAAAAGAAACAAGAGTTCATACTGTAAAAACGTATATGAGTGTATAAAAGTATTATAGTGTTGTAGTTAGTAAAGGATTTTGGTACAGTGTCACCAAAACAAAGCATCATTAGATAAATGTAATGATTTCCTCACCTTGAAATCTCATTATCCTTCCTTTTCCAAATGGCATGGGCAGGTTCAGGGGGACGTAGTGCTCGTGGTTGCACACGACACGCAGGAACTCAAACTTGAACTCAAAGAGTGTCTGCATTAAGCAACAAAAGAACCAGAGACAGTTTTAATGCTTTGATGAAGTCTTTCCTTCATCATTATCACTTTTACAGCAGTTTGTTTAGATTTGATTTTGACTGTTTGAACTGTTAAAGTACCTTTGGGTCTCCAGGCATGAAACAGTTGCTGTAGTTGTTGATCTGCTTGAACATAAACCCTCGATCCATCAGATTAAAACAGCGCTGTGGAATGAAGTAGAACAAGAAATGAATCTCAAAAACCAGTAGTGACAAACTGCTCTGTAAAAGTCCAGCTTTAAACTTTAATACACTTAACGATGCAGATATATACGGTTTTCTGACCTTAATGAAGACTGCAAGACTGTGGTTGGCGTTTCTAGCGGCATCCAGGTTGTCTTTGTACTTCTGTGTAATGTGTGGCATCATCATGTTGACCAGTGTCTCCACTGTGTGGTGGAATGCTGCAGAGAAGCGCTGATTCCTAGACAGCTGAAAAAAAAGTAACAGAATATTAAAGCTGTTGAACAAAATCTAACTGAATGTATAACATAAGTTTTATTTTTTTGGTTTTTGTACATTTTGTATTTGTAAACACACCAGCGAGCCTCACTAATGTACCACTTCGTCTTTATCACACACATGAGCAGGTTCATTGCACAATCTCTGCTGAATGTCACCAAATATTAACTAGTGGCCGAAAATAGTAAATAGAAAATGTGCTCCTTGTTCCTTGTTGTTCTTTTAAAATTTAAACTTGTGCTGGGGGCTGATCGCTATTAATTGTAAAGTTCTAAAGTAACGAGGGATACATGTATTATTGTTTTTTCTCTTTTTATGGGTGATACAGCTGAGCCATTATACTCTATATGTATGTGCACTTTAGTGATTGTGTTTTCATATCTGGACAGGAGCAAGTACTCCTGTCACTCGTCCCATCTCTGTTCTCCCCAGGTACTGGGGATCCAGATGTGGTGACAGGAGACCCGGGATTGTCTGGTGCCTGGTGGTGGGAGGCATAAAGGTGTCCTCCCGGAACAAGAGCAGAGGAGGGAGATTGTGGAGGCAACACAATTTTCACTTTCCATTCATTTTTATGTTGCGCTCTGGCATCCCCTAGGCCGTGCGTAACAATGGGATTTGTTGTATAATATACATAATACATATAAAATATCTCTACGCTTATACTGAAAGTGAAACTTCACAGAATATGGTTATATCTTTCCACAGTGGTAGGGCCTCCTATTCAAGAGCATTTACTTGCTTTCGTTGTGGCCTCCACTTTATGCCAGTGGAGGTTAAACACAGGGATGTGGTTGCTTATGGGGTATGAACAAATGCAGCCAATTAAAGTGCACAGCTGTGTGGTACAGACTGCGGATACACTATACTTCCACTGTGGTTCCATGGCTCTCCACAAGACTTGGCATGTTGTAAACTGCAGTGAGGAATCTAAACTGTAATAAAGCAGAAGTGAGCAGACACCTCTGTCTGCTTGGGTCACACACACACACACACACACACACACACACACACACACACACACACACACACACACACACACACACACACACACACACACACACACACACACACACACACACACACACACACACACACACACACACACACACACACACACACACACACACACACACACACACACACGTTGAGGCAGACTTACCTTCACTTTAAAACTCTCAATCAAGTACTGAGCCATGGATTTCACTAGGGCTTCAAAGAAATACCAGGAATACTGCAGGGCAGACAAGCATCAATTAGAAAACAATAAAGAGGATGTGGATGTCAAATAGGGCTGCACAATATTAAATAAGAGTTACAAATAAAAGCATTTGTTTTGTTATATACTGACATGTATATCACATTGATATCATGATGATAGATTTATGATATATTACAATTATACACCACATAATCCTTTGTAATAGTTCAAATATGTTACCTTGAGCAATTTGTTACATGTGAGAAAGTCAGTAGACGGCTTCAGGATTGCAGTCATGGCTTTGGCCAACTCCTCATGCACTGTTCGGTTGGTGGACGACGTGTATGGCTCAGTCTTGAAAACAAACTGTAACGGCCATGTGCATCAAAAAAAACACATGAATACTCCAGTGTGAATATGACACCTAGATAACGAGTTGTGATATGTTTTTACCTTCACATATGATCTCAGGTAGTTCTCTAACCCCTCCTCATGGCACTGGGCAACAATGTGAATCATGACTCTATAAGGAAACAACAACACGAGTGAGGAAGCGGTTCTGAATGGCCTCAGCAACTTTACACACTGTCCATGTTTAATTTAATTTCTGCTAAGTTCTTGTTGGTTGTGATCGATCAAGTTGTCTATGAAAAACATGTCCTGATAATTTAAAGAAAAACAGTATTAGAAATAAATGACCTTAACGTGAAAAGTGCATCTTTAACATTTTTTGTCTAAATAAATTGTGACACTGTCTTATTCCCAATATGTTTTTTGGGCTTTACAAGAAAGTTAGTCAGTCAGTCATCAACTACCGCTTTATCCTCCACCAGAGGGTCGCGGGGGGTGCTGTGCCAATCACAGCTACATCGGGCGATAGGCGGGGTACACCCTGGACAGTTCGCCAGTCCATCGCAGGGCCACACACAGATAGAGACAAACAACCATTCACTCTCACACTCACTCCTATGGTCAATTTAGAGTGTTCAATTCACCTAATCCCCACATTGCATGTTTTTGGACTGTGGGAGGAAGCAGGAGAACCCGGAGAAAACCCACGCACACACGGGGAGAACATGCAAACTCCATGCAGAAAGGCCCTTGTTCCAACCCGGGCTCGAACCCGGGTCTTCTCGCTGCAGAGCGAGAGTGCTAACCACTACATCACCGTGTGGCCCCTTTACAAGAAAGTACATGTATTTAAAGCAGCTGTCTCACAGACACTTGCCTGGTGACGTTGACCGCTACATCCTCTTGGGTGGCACTGGTAAGGACCCTAAACAGCTGATTCAGGGTAGTGGGCAGGAACTTGATCATCACGTGGCTCTCCATGGCATGCAGACTCTGAGGGTACACATCAACATCACAAAGGTACATTTAAAAAGGGTTTAGCGACACAGCTTTTAAATAACAGACACACAGAAGAATAAATGTGGAGGAGCACAGAAGGTGATGAACACAATATCATGTGAGGACACGGATCAAATTACAGCAACAGGATCCGAGGAAACAACATAATGCTAATCACCCACATTGTATGTTCCTGTTCCTGGAATATGGCAGAGAGAAGCGTGCATCCTTGCCTGTCTGCAGGAAACTAACACAAGCCCTGCCAAAGTCATTTGGCCAGCTTCCATTCAGCACAGCTGACCTGCTGTTTGACCCTCGAGCTATTGTTCATGTTCACTGCTGTGTTTACATTGGAACCCAAGAGATGCATTAGACCAAGTGTTGCTTTCCATGTCAATGTCCACCCGGTGAACAGTGAACTAAGATTCCCATGGTCTGGGATTACGGTGAGACAAGTAAAAAGTTAGACCTTTTCTGGTATCAAACTAATATTCTGCATCAGTGGCAATGGAAAAATATTAACTGTCCCAACCAATGGGCTGTTGACAAACACCAACACAAAATGGAGGATATGACTCAGCATCAGCCAAAAATCACTGTAAAGATTAGCCACTTACTCTGCGAAAATAAATCTGTATGTACAGTATGTATGAAGAAATATTTCTACAGTAGTACAGTATACAGTGTAATAATACAGTAATACTATATAATAAGGAATAGGTAAATTGGACACTCTAAATTGACCGTAGGAGTGAGAGTGAATGTTTGTTTGTCTCTATCTGTGTGTGGCCCTGCGATGGACTGGCGAACTGTCCAGGGTGTACCCTGCCTATCGCCCGATGTAGCTGAGATTGGCACAGCACCCCCCGCGACCCTCTGGTGGAGGATAAAGCAGTTAGATGATGACTGACTGACTATATAATAATATTATAGTAATACCATCTTATTTATAATGTAATTTTCAACTTGGTAATAATGTATATAACTTATAACTTATTGCTCAAGTAATATCCAGATAGCAGCTTGGTAATGAGAATCACTATAAGTTACTATGTGTGTGATATCTTCATATAAAATGTTTTTGAATCAAAATTTAAGATTGACTTACAAAAGATTAAATCTATTCTCCTGTATGTGTCACACACATTTTCCTTTGGCACTGCCAAGGTATAGCCTTAAGATGACATTATTTCCTTATTTCAAAATCTGCTACCACACTGATATCATACTTTTACCATATTGTTATTGTATTGTCATGTAAAGTACTACTGCTACCCACTGGAACGAGGTCTATATGTCAATATTATGAATTGTAGTTTAAAAATAACCAAGACTCATTAAGAGATCTAATGTTTTTGTTAGAAATCAGCGATATCAAGCAAATGTTCCCATACATTTTTATACAAACATGACACTAAAAGACTGAACTGTATACTGTCATGGAAAAAGAATGAAATGTGCATAAGGAACACATTCAATGCATTGTATCAGTACCCTTAATAAACTCTTCAAATCCTGTACTCATTGCTTTACCTTCAGGTATTTGACCAGCTCTCCTCCTGATAACTGGGCTGCAGATGCCGCGCTCTGACAGTGATGAAAGAAATTGTGCAAATGTTGGTCCTGAAATGTTGAGATGACAAAAAAGGGGGGAGGTTATTCCTCAAAGCCTGGTTGTAATTGAATCACAGCTAAAGTTGAAATGTGACCTATACACTTCAACTCATCACAAAAACTAACCTGAGTGTAGACAGTGGAAACGAGGTGAGTGGACACCTTGAGCAAAGGCTTGCCTCCATCCACCCATTTGACTTCAGGAACTGAATGCTACAGAAATGTAAACGTACAATCATATGGTGGTAAGTATTATGCTCTATAACATTTTGAAAAGTTTGATATCATATTGTTGTGACATGTTAGTTTTTCCACTTAATTTCATCTACAAATCTGCTGCTCAAAAAACAAAAACACTTGAACTTGAACCCTGAGCAGTTGAGGCCAAACCAAGTAACCAAGAGTTTGTTGAGGATACACTCTACCTTGCCAGCACCCTCCTGAAAGCCGAGGTATCCAGCAGGCAGGTTGGCAGCCACAGGAATCTGAATCTCATTCATGACCACCCGGCCGTCCTTCAGCAAAGGGAGCCAGGCATAACCCACTGAGAGCAAAGATGGAGGAGAGTGCAATCATCCAACTGTATCCTGCCAGTAATATCAATAACACACAGAAAGCATCTGTGCTGTATACGGAGCGACTTATGGGAGTTTGAGCAGTTTTGTACCTTGTGCCTCAACCAGTTCTCTCTTTTTGGTGCTGGCCTTGCTGTTGCTGTCACAGCTGACATGGTAGAAGGTGAAGAGGAGGTGGTGTTTCTCGTGGAGCTGGGTTGGCAGCTCAATCTTGAACTAATGAAGTGAAGCACAAATACATACTCGGTCATTGTTCTAATAGTCCGCCAGACACGGTTCAATTCTCCTCGTCTGAGGCGGCGCTGCATCAAAAATTATTGAAGGAGAAGACGAGACACAGGACAAGAAAACTTGCTCATCTATTGGTTAATGCAGGGCAACTTCTATTTCCGCCACATAAGAGCAAAACATGGAGCTGCATCAAATCCTATCAGTCTTGGTTTTTTTAATTTTGTTTTATGTGAACATACAACACACATGCACTGCGACAATGGGCTCAGCCATTAATCCCGGCTATTGTTGTACACGCGCATATGTTTTGGTTGTGTTTACCCACAATGCCATGCATTGTAATTCACTTCCTGCATTTGGTTCGCTTGAAGCGAACAGTCTTACCTCATCATAGAATTCGGGGTTCTGCTGGTGATGCAGAACAGCAGCGAAGGCATTCTTAGTAAACAACGGTCCTCCGGGTCGACCGTAGATGCACTGTGGAATAACAAACAGTTGAATAGTGTCTTGCGAAGGACAGGACGGCGTTATCCTCTGGAGATTTTCAGAGCACTTCTAGTTTACCTTCAGTGAAACAGCATCTTCTTCATCCGAGTCTTTGAACTCAATGCAGACAGCTATGTTTCGAGCCTAAAGAGACACAGCAGGAACAGTTGGCTCTGTTAGTGGCACTATAAAAGTCAAATGAATTTGGTGAATTTGTGCATAGAACTGGATAGAATAGAGCTTTATTGTGATTGCTAAGACAGACACAGTATCAGAGTATTAGTACATTAGGGAGTCATAAATAAGTTACTTTAACTGTGTAATTCAAGAAGTTTGTTGACACTGTAATAACACAGTGGTTCAAACCGTGTAATGAAATTCCTTCACATACAGTAAATTAAGTAAAATTGAAAGAATAAAACAAAACAAAACAGAGTTTAAAAAAGTAAAGTGATCCGTGCCTCACAAATGCAGACTGGTGTCGGCCCTCAGTGAGCGCCATATCGTCTGACTCAACATTTTGACCACATTTTAATGTTACTTATGGGCAACAAAACGATGGGAAACCACACAACGACACAACAGAGACTTGAGATACCTTTGCAAATGACTTTTGGCTGTCGTACTTCAAGTGCTTGGGGTAGACATAGAGGTGATTGTTGTAGATGGTGAAAGGCTGAGAACATTTGGCTAGGCACGGCACAAACTCCTCCACTTCAAAGAAGATGTTGGTTCTCTCGCTGACATCAAACTGCTTCACAGGAATGTAGGATGAGGTAACACAATCTATACATAGACGTGAGACAGAGTGAGAACCCAATAAATAGCCAGAAGACAATTCTGTGGACAGCCTGGTTTGAACAGAAGCAGCTTTCATCTCATATACTGGCAGCACAGGGTGAGTTTAGTGGGCTTACTTGTCAAGTCGGGGGCTACACTGTCAATGGTAACATCAAGGTTTCCGAGGATTACGGGCAGCTTGGCCATCTTCTCTGGCCTGGGGAAAGGAAAATAAACCCCGGTTAAGCCTTTGTGACCATCTACCAAAGACTGAATGAGAACCAGGCAGAGACAGTCTAGACATGAGCAAATGATAAATGACCACATTCACAGATGTTAGCAAACATCTTATTTGCAAAACTGACAAGCATTTTCCAAAGTAAAACCTATAGGCACATGTTTTCCTTCCCAGGACATCTGTAAAGCTACTCAAGTAATACTACTTTGTAATAGAGTTTGTGGACTCATAGAAACTTTACAAACTTTCTGAAATCAGCCAGCAGCTTGAGCATGTCATCATTCGAAAGCTTGTTGCCGTCCTGTCTGTACAGAGCTGAGAAACGAGCACTTTTGTCCAGTGTCCCTGAAGCGTCTTTGAACAAAGGCCTGAGAGAGAAAGAGAGAGAGAGAGAAAAGAGGAGTCAGGGGTATTTCACTTCTAGAACACACACACTACTCCAGTGTGAGGAAACAAATATTTCTTAAAATATTATGTTTCACCGACAAAGACAGACAACATCATCAGTGTATAAAATGTCACAAAAACACAGTAAACAATAAATTCCAAGGGCTTTTCCTGACTCTGAGCAGCAAACCAATTATGAGAAGTTGAACTACACAAAAACAGTTCTATTTATTCGATAAATTACTTCACATGATAAGTGATGAGCAGAATTTGCTAGCAAATGAGAGGTTAAGTTACTAAAATGAATTGTACTGACAATAATTATGAGGCAGTAAGAAAAATAGTGATTTTTTAGTGAAGTCAGTTGTGATTGTGTGCATGAAACAATAGGGTTTTAAAGAAGAACGGGCCTAATTGTAAGTAATTGTGATCACCACATAATGTACAATAGGAGTGGGTCAACATATCGATTTGGTGCTATATCACCATCCTTCCTTGTGCAATACGATAATCGATACACCACGGCAGATATCGATATCTTAATTAACAAATGAAGGCACTCTACAGTAAACCGTCCCTGCCAGTTCTTCACGTCTCCTCCAGACAGTGCTGCTCAAATGCTTTGTATTCTTCAGTTAGACACTGATATTGTGATGTATCGCTATAAGATTGTCTTGATTATCATCGAACTGTTGTATCATGTAATCGGTATTATTGGTATCGTGGACCATGTATTGTGTATCGTATCCTGAGGTACCCTGTGATTCCCACCCCAACTGTACAGTTGGTGTGTAAATGAACATAAAATGAATGTCAAAAGATAATAAAGTACCTTGCTGCCCAGGCAAAAGGCATCCTGTACGTGCCTAACCGGCTACATGCCAGCTTGGCATTTTTCAGGACCTTCTGTGCCACCTGGTGGAAAACAGGAAGATACCATTGCAGCGTCAAAGCATACACATGCACTGTAACACCCAGTTTTTAAATATCTATAAAAACACATGCATGGAAAAACACACACACCTCCCATTCTTTCTTGCCTGAATCACATTACTATCTATCACAGACCATCGTCAATGCTAAGTATTCTGGTGGAATCAGCTGACTGTGGGTGAACACAGACGTTGGTGATGGTAGTTTGAAGTGACGAGAGTCAGTCAGTACCTTGGTGGAATCTGAACTCTTCATGTACGGCTCGGCACAGTGGTTGATTCCGCCCTGAAGAACCTTTTCTATGCGAGCCACCAGGAAGATATCTGGGTGAGGACATGTAATCGAGAACACCCCCTGTGGACACAAGGGACATGTCAGAATACATATAAAACTGTAGTGCCCACATTTTAAATCTAAACAAACGTCTGTTACATTCAAACCACTGTCAAATGAGTTCACACAATGCCGATTAAGCCTTTCAGCTCCACACGAGTCTCTCTGTGTTTCTCAGTATGGTGGCGTTTAGATTTAATTTCACCTGACGACTTTCCCGCACTGCACACAGGAAGTGATTGGTTTCATGTCAAGTCACACAAAGTCAACGGCAACATTTGCAAAGCGAGGCGCCTGAAGCTTGATTACAAACACCGACAAGGTCCTATTGAAAATGTTCATAAGTGAATTCAACTGCTCAAAAAAACCATTCAGTTCAGCAGTTTAACGAGATAAAAGCTTTTTGCGCCAGCCCACTCCTTCCCTGCTGCTCTATACACACAAGTGCTCCTAGTATTACTTCACAGAGCCTGATTTCAGATGAAGGACATGGCAAACAAATAATGTTATATTGTTTCTGTTCACAAAAATAATCACCAACAATTAAAACTATGAAAAAATATGAACTGGCAGTGCTTTAGATCATTCTTAGTTCTACGCACCTGTCTGGGATACTGCATGGCTGCCTCTGGCAACCCGTGGACCAACCGTTGCCCCTCACTGTGAGCGTCCCCTCCTCCATTTATATACTGGCTGATGGTACTGGGCATCATGCCTCTCACAGACGGGTGATTTAAGTCCACGTGGAAGTCAGAGGAGATTTTCCTCCCATTCTGGATATCAAACAGTGAGAGAGTGACATAGAAGGGCTCCACCTAGAGGAGGAACAGAGGAATATGTCTTAGGACAGATGATGATATTTAGTGCAGACTTTGCCATCTATTCTGTATCATTTATCTGTTCATTTTGAGGTACTGTGTTTAATAAGTTGACAGCACACTCACAACTAGAATCATCATCTGCAGAGGAAAAAAAGTTGGAGTGGTGCATTTCTGTCTTCTGCATACAGAGTAGCTTTTGCAATTAAATGTGAAAGGAGGAAGCCGAGTAAACACTCTTGTCAGTTCTTAATAGACAGTTTCTGCTGGGAGGGACAGCAGGGCATTGGACTCCATTATACCAATTGCTCGCCATTACTAAGTCTTTAGCCTGGTTGCTATGCCAACAGGAGCCCTACAGCATCTCAAATAATGAGGACATCCGGTCCATTTCATTCCTCTTCCATCTGGATTAGAGTAATGATAATAACATTTTGATTAATGTGAGTCTATTGTGGCCAGAAAAAGATCCGCCTTACATTTGTTGTCGGCCCTTCATCGTTCTCGGCCACACAGCTTTGCAGATTGAATGAAAGGTCATTGCAGTTCACCAGCACACGTTTGCCAAACTTCTCCTCATACTGCTTCACGTCTGGTTCAATCCCTGAGAAATCCAGTTTCTGAAACACACATTACAGAAGATTTACATTTCATTATGCCGCATGAGGGTGAATCCCACTTCCACCGGGTGAATAAGTTAAATTATATTACCTGTGTGTCAGGGTCCAGGGTGAACAGCCTCAATCTGGTCTCATTCCTCATCCTGGACTCAATATCTCTGGTGCTCTGAGGAGAAGAAAAGGCATTTCCTCAATTGATATTAGACCAAAAACTGTCTGAAAGTCAGAAGCACTGTGAGACATTTTGCTCACAGTTGTTTTTTTCATTAGGACATTTTTGTCTTTTGCACCCATCTGGAAATAAAGCTTTATTGGCGGAGCAGGGAGAGTCAGGTGGTACCAGCTTACATTTCTGCACACTGTAACTGGTTTTCTGGCCAAATGTTACCACCAGTTTCCATGCACATATGGCTTTAAGATCTAGATGCAGGTGTCATTATGTAAAAGCAAGTGTCAGCTATTTCTCCACAACTGAACTTACTCTTGTATGTTTTAAATTTGCTGGGCTGGTTTCTGGACGAAATCCAAAATAACACAATTAAAAGAGAGTTACTGCCTTTTAGTTTCACTTAATCACGTCATAACAGATCCGAGTTTAATTCCAGAGCCTATCTGCAAAAACAAATAAGTAACTGTGAAATTAAAATGTGAAACCAGTGACCTCAATTTCACGCCGCATGGTTGTGGTAAGAATGAGGACGTCATTCTTACAACTTAATGTGCTGATGCACTGCATGTATTAGTATCTCACAAAGCAGGACCTACCTGAAAGCTGTCCATACTGCCAGAGGAACTGTCTGACTTTCCGAGATCATCATCTACGGGAAAATGCAAGAAAGTATTGTGTCCAGGAAAAGCTGTAGATATTAAAGTCAAACACTTTGTGCCATAAAATATCCCGAAATCATACACGGACACAACAAAGTTGAACAAACACTAATTCAACTGTGCAGGAATCCGTCAGGCTTCAGAGAGAGATCCTGCAGGTCTCAGTGGTATATTACAAAAGATCTCCCAGATCTTCTCAGCTCCTATTCTCATTCACAGTGTGTTTAATAAAAGCTGGGGGAGTGAGGACGATTAGTGGAGCATTTTGTGCAAAAGGCATCTAGTCCGTTTGCTCCACAGCTAAGCCTCCTATGAGACACTAGGTGAGTATTAAAAGTCTGGGTGGTCGAGTATCACGTAACCACAGACTGCACATAGACAGCACAGGGGCAGAAAGAGAAAACTGTGAGGTGAATGAAAAATGACTTCTTTGTGTGCATAGAGAATAAAACCCTGAACAAATACACTG